>NC_139244.1:11082101-11201101 GCF_977018435.1 Lepisma saccharinum | reverse complement strand
GTGCGCCCCAGTATACCGAAAATGTATCCTGGCATCTGCTGCACGATAACGCATGCCTCCATACCGCCATAACCGTGCAGCAGTTCCTGGCACGTAAGGAGGTTGTTGTACTCCATCACCCCCCTTATTCACCAAATCTAGCCCTGCCGATTATTTCATTTTCCCTCGCTTGAAGAAACACTTAAAAGAACAACGGTTTTCGGACATTGTCGACATCCAACGCGATGTAACGCTGAAATCAACCGCATCCCACAGGCTGCCTTCGTCCAAAGTATGCGAGACCTCTACACGCGTTCTCAGAAGTGCATTACCATTGGAGGCGATTATTTTGAAGGACAATAAGCTACATTCCTGCATACATGTAGCGCCCTTCCTGCAAATAAATCATGAAACCATTCATTCAATCTTTCACCGTATTTATTGAACACAGGTTGTGTGTGTGTGTGTGTGTGTGTATATATATATATATATATATATATATATATATATATACACACACACATACATACATACATACATATATACCCATCAATGCAATGAAACTAAGCCCGACCCTGTGGCCGAGTGGTTAGCACATCGCGCTGCGACGCCAAGGGTCCCGGGTTCGAATCCCGGTCGGGCTTGGTTGTTTGTGAATGTCCATTCATCAATTTCATCATTTCATCACTCATCCCCATCTTCGCAAATTAGCCAAGAGGCACAAAACGCGAAGTAAAATAAACTAAATCAATCAAATCAATCAATCAATGAAACTAAAAACAGTGAGATAAAGTGAGGTTTTTCTTTCCCGACTGAACTTATATCAAGGCATTTGCCTCCCCTAATCAGAGGGTCTGCGCACGCCTATGGGTACATAACAGTACATACAGAGGACCGTTATTATAATACAGGACATCATTTGTAGTTTACCCCACTGCTAATATTAGATATAATATTTTTTAGTTTGCGCCACTTTCATGCCGATTTTGAGTAATCGCGACGATGAGGATGCGTGATGTTGAAATTGGTGAACGAACACTCATAAACACCCATGCCCAAACCGGAATTCGAACCTGGGACCCCTGACGTCGCAGCGCGCTTTGGTAGCCACTCCGCCACTGCTAATGCTAGTCCAGGCTAGGATAAAATCCTGATCCACACTCCGGCATTCGTCACAATTGTAGACGAACATACACAGGCGAAGCAACCTAAATTCTCAGAACCATTCAGAGCAAGACTCAAAGAGAAATATTAATTGAGTGGAACTGACGTAAAGAACAAGACAGAAATTGATGGAAAAAGAAAGACAGAAAGAAATATATAAACAAAAATAGTAAGAGGAAATAAGAGCGAATAAAAGAAAGAGGGACAGAGGAAGAAATAAAAAAGAAAGGAAAGAGAAAAACTCAGAAGGAAAGAAAAATGGAAAGAGAATATAGAAACAGAGGGAATGAAAATAGAGCGAGTGAAAGAGAAAGAAAACTGCGAGAGAAGAAAGAATGACGAAATGAAAAAGAGAAACACAGGAACAAGGAAAGATGGAAAGAAAAATAGAGAAGTAGCGGAATGAGAGGGAGAAAGAAAAAGAAAGAAATATGAAAAAAAGATGGAGAAACACAAAGGAAGAGAGCGACTGAAAAGAGAGAAATATATATATATATATATATATATATAGAGAGAGAGAGAGAGAGAGAGAGAGAGTTTGAGCTTTCCTTTAAGTCCACTTTATTCACTTAAAGCTCAAATGGGGGGCCTGCCCGATGGGGCAGTGGTAGCGTCATTGCCTTGTAATCAAGGGGTCTCGGGTTCGATACCCGGTGGAAGCACATAGTGCTTCGGATCCCACTTTAAACTGTATGTGCATAAAGTGGACTTAAAACACCAACTCAATCACCAGCTCAATTGGGATTAGGCCTACAGTTTGAAAGTGGAATTCGAACCTGTATGTACCTCCAACAGGTATCGAACCCGGGATCCCTTGATTACAAGGCAATGACGTTATTATTACATCATTGAGGAATCCCAAAAGATGTAGAGAACCACACAGCGTGAGTGAGAAAATATAAAATAGGGTGACAGAAGAGAAAAAAAGAGCAAAATGAAACATTTTATTTTAGGCAAATCAGGCACAGACATACTACCAATAACCTAAAACACGAAATACAAGCGTGGACTTACACAACTTGTCTTCAAATTAACTCCTGTGAGAGACGAAATATTCTGATAAAGTTCGTCAGTTATCTGCCAATTGCAGCGTGACCCCTCCCCTACACTTTGAGACGGAATTCCTTCAAAAAAGAGGCGAAAATAATAATAAAAAATAGGAACGATCACTAAATAAAAGACCAAACTCCCCTTAAAAGTTATATGCACGCCACCTGTCCGTCAACATTACAATGCACGTGAAAATGTCAAGATTATAATCATTAGTTATATTAAAGGTAATAATTTGTGCCATTTACTTCGTGAACTTTTTAATCTCATAACTGCACGTGCTATCATGTGTCCTTCTCAAGTACCCACGCGCCTATTGTATTGAACCTTCTTAGCATCACAAGTACTATTCAAAATAAACTCCTTTAGATTCTGTCTTTGATAATAGTAGTAACAGAACTTGACAGCATTGGTGAGGAAGGTCATGTGCGTACACGTGAGCACCTACCTGCTTCGCACGTGTTGCTCAGAATTAGCGACATCTCGGTTTCACTATAAATATCCGAGCATCTGAAAGCGATCATTGTAGTTTCCTTCTGGATAGACAAACATGCTTCGTACCAGTCTCGTTTTGGTGAGCGCTCTCCTCGTCCAACAGGTGGTTGGCCATGGTTTCCTGGCAGAACCACCCGAGAGGTCCTCCATGTGGCGCTTCGGCTTCAACGTCCCCCCCAACTACCTGGACAACGCTCTCAACTGCGGATCTTACGGGGTAAGTTGTGATATATGAAGAAAAATCTATTCTGTGCATTGATCACGACAAGTATTTTCTAAAGCTTTGTTAGGATATGTTCAAATGTACATCTCCAAGGAAAGAGAGACCAGTTGTATGAAGTATCTAGATGCAGTAACTAAGGGTTAATCCAGAATTTTTACATTTTGGGATGGGAAGGGGTTGAAAGCTCATGTTCAAGTTGAATAACCATAAATGACTTTTGTTAAAAAGAAAATTGGGGTCTGTTGAGCAAATTTGGAGGAAGGTGTGTGTATGGGTAATTCACTGGTTATGACACGTCTCCTCAATCAAGTACTGTGTTACATAACTCTCATTATCTAAGAGATGTCATAAGCTTCCTCAATAGAGTATCGGTAATGAAGTTGGATTGTAATCAAGGGGCCTCGCGTTCAATTCCCGGTGCAGGTACTTAGTGGTCCAGATCCCACTTGCAAAACAGATTCAAACTTAAGACATGTTATAAAACTCGTAGAAAAAATTATAGCTTACTCATTGTAGAGTAGAGAAGATTCAATCTTCATTTCTGCTTATTACATTTTAAGACCTTGAGTGAAAAAATGCCAAAGAAGAATGACTTATATATAAAAAATATTTGGTCGGATCATTTTTAGAAGAAAATAAATTGTCTTTACGAAAAAGAAGTAGAGTCTTATCACTTTCAGAAAGCTCCAAACGGCTGCATGAATCTGACTGGCGAACCTAGTAACGGTCCATGTGGGCAAGCGATAGGTTCAAGGTTGAGTTGACGTCATTAACTTACCGGGAAACCGGCTACGGGATTGGAGGCTTGTCGAGGCGCGACTCGCTTCAGATGTAATAACACTCAGGGGCTGCTATGAAAATAATCAAACTGTGGTCTTTGCTTCCAGGTCCAGTGGCAGCAGAACAACGGTGCCTGCGGTGTTTGCGGAGACAACTACGCCGATCCTCGCCCAAGACCCAATGAGAACGGAGGGACTTACGGCCTTGGAATCATTGGCCGAGAGTACACGGAGGGACAGACGGTGCAGGTAGCCATCAACTTCACAGCCACCCACGCCGGGTGGATGGAATGGCGCGTCTGCAAGCTGAGCGACCCCAAGGAGCTGGATGAGCAGGAGTGCTTCGACCAGCACCTCCTGGAACTTGCTGACGGTTCTGGAACCAGGTACTTCCTCTCCCAGGACGACAACAACCACAGCGGAGTGTACACCATTGACGTCAGGCTTCCAGAGGGACTGACCTGTGATCGCTGCGTCATGCAGTGGTACTACAGAGATGGTAAGTGTGAGAAGTGTATTCTAACAGGATTCGCCGCACATAACGGCAGAGAAGGAGAGAAAGCGAGTGAGCTGTACGCGCTGCTGCAAATGGCTGGTAGCTACTCCACCCTTTCTTCTTACGCGTTCATTGGCAGAGCCCCCTCGCGTCACTTCTTGCGAAGAGACTTGTTTTCACTCGTCTCCTCCAGAGATAACTGGGACAGCGTATAGTGTCCAAGATTTATTGAATTAGGCACTTTTCTTGCTCCTTTGGCTAATCGCTACGATGAGGATGAGTGCTGATATGAAATTTGTGACGGAACACTCACAAAGAACACCCATGCTGGGACCCTTGGCGTCGTGGCGCGCTGTGCTAAACACTCGGTCATGGACATCGGCCATTGGCTAAGAAATCTGGACAGATTTCAATTATGAGGTATCTCTTTTGTAAGTATCGGATAGTCCGAATATATAAATATCCGTATTATTTCAATATACCGATGTTGGATAATAAAAATCAGATAAACCAATTCAGTTATATCTAGTATTTATAGGTAAACTGATTTACTGCCACATTCACACTACCGGAATAGAAATTTTTATAGAATATTTACACACACACACACACAAACACGGGCCACATAATTTAAGATTAAAATTTGGAGAAAGAACCGACTCCGGTGACGTAAAACTTGCTCTACAAAGTCCCAGGTTCGAACCCTTCATAATGCATGAACATGTCGTTATGCTTATCACGTCATCAGTCATCCTCATCGTCGCGAATAACCCACAAGGTAGCAAAATCGGCATAGAATGACCTAAATAGAATCTTTGGCAAGTGTTTTTATTTATTGGCTGTACGATGAAGGTTATTTGGCGAGTATGTTTGCATTTCAAATATCATAGTAGTTGGACTTAGGAAAACTGACACTCAAAACATTAATAATTAGTTCTTTTTTATGCAGAAAACTAGTAAGCAGTGGCGGAGATTGGGTCCCAAAACCAGGAGGAGCAAGATGCCAAAACAGGGGGGGGGGGCAAAGACTACAGTTCCCTTTGTAGATAAGATTTAGCATAGTGGGGGAGCAAAGTGGCGAAAAGTTGGGGGGGAAATGCCGCCTTCGTCCCTCTAATAGCCGCCACTGCTAGTAAGTGTATAAAAAAAGTGTATTTTTTGCAGATGAACAACATTTCAGGGATAAAGGACAAGTTCTAGGCTTCGCTTAAAGTACATTACTTTGTAATTTTCAAAGGATTGAGGTTCATTTCGACTATATGGAATGCTTTTTTTTTTCAATTACAAACCAAGATTCAATTCAGATGGAACGAAAGTTGTTCCACTGCAACGAAAGACACTCATTTACATCAAAACTTTACCTTGAATCTTTACAGTTATATTTGAGTGTTATGAATAAGTTGAATACTTTGTGGGATTGGAATAGTACATTATGATTTTTTATTTCTCCTAACAGGTAACAGGTGGGGAGATTGTGGTAATGGAACATCCGACATGGGTTGTGGACCACAAGAAGAATACAGGAACTGTGCTGACATCTCTATTGCTTGAAGAGAAGCTTATACAGTGGTAATGGCATGAAGATCAACAATCAGAATTCGAAAGATGAGCAACCAGCACCTTGTTCGTTACACCCACCGTAACAAAAAATGTTTGTTTCTTCATGTGGACGTTACCAGAACAATAAAAGCACAGAAAAAATGTTACTCAAAATGTTTCCTTAAATCCCCATCATACAGAGAAGGTGAATGTTTTCTCACGAAAAGTAGTTGAATAAAAATTGGACATGTTGAAGCGAAACTGAGACAGAGAAAGGGGTAATGATATCTAAGTATTCAAGACTTACGAAATATATATATATTTTTAAGGAATCCTTTATATGAGGATGAACGATGAGTTCAAACTTAAGAAAAGGCAATAACAAACACATTAGAAAAGGCCAAGGGTCCCGGGTTCGAATCCCGGTCGGGCTTGGTTGTTTGTGAATGTCCATTCATCAATTTCATCATTTCATCACTCATCCCCATCTTCGCAAATTAGCCAAGAGGCACAAAACGCGAAGTAAAATAAACTAAATCAAATCAAATCAAAATCAAACATTAGAAAAGGAAATACGAGTCCAGAGACGCAACCACGAATTTTTGTCTGGGGGAGGGCAAGCAAGAGGTTAAACGTACCAATAATAATAATAAAAGTAAAGTAAAGTGCTCCCCTGCGCTTAGCACCACGCCATGAAGGCGTATAGGGGGTGTGGGGGTAACGCCCCACACTTTCTTGATCCGGTCGTGAGGGGGGGTGATGTGATCAGCATCACGCCCCTGACCGTCTTACCCCCCAGGGTTTCCCCCAGGTACCCATGTCATTCGACGCTGGGTGGGCACCGGGGCCGCTTCCAACGTTAGAAAAGTTCCCGTATTTGAACCGACCGGGGATCGAACCCGCGACCTTTAGCATGGTAGTCAGACGCGTTACCGACTGAGCCACCGCGGCAAGAGGATAAACGTACCAATAATAATAATAATAATAATAATTATTATTATTATTATTATTATTATGACATTGTTATTATTATTATTATTATTATTATTGGACGTTATTATCCTTGTAAATTACGCATAAAGGGAGCAGAAGTCTGTGCTAAAGCATTTGTGTTGCAACAAAGGATTTGAATTTTTTTTTCAAAACGTTCAATTTGACATTAACTAATAATGGACAGCAAGCACACAAACTGTATTTTTGAATGGCAGAAAATGCATGAAAAATGCATTCCGAATGTAATTCTTGTACTTGTTGTCATATAACATATATAATTATCATGTACAACATATGTTTTACACACGTGAAACTTGCTAACACTAAATTGTGTAACTATTGAAAGTTTATTTATGCACATATAGCTATACACAACAGCTGGCCCCTGCGGCGGAGATACCGGGTTCGAATCTCGGCCTGGGCATGGATGTTTGTGAGTGTTTGTTCATCAATTTCATCATACCGTCACTCATCTCCATCTTCGCAAATTAGCCAAATGTGGCACAAGAAGCGAAGTAAAATAAAGCAAATCAATCAAGCTATACACAACACACATTATTTAAATACATTACATAATCAATTCATCCACGTCATAACAAACAAGCAGCAAAAATTGCATAAATTGTCTCTAAAATGTTCATGCCACTTTTCCTCCAAACAATTGTTCATGCATGTGAGACAAAATCAATTGAGAGAAGTCTTGCTTCTCTCTCTGGTAATTTCACAATGTAATACAGAAAACAATGAAATTGCGAGCGAAGCGATCAAGACAATTTCTAGATCGAATTTTTCGCAAACAGAAAGCAATATTGATCTAATAGGGTGCAAGTAATTTCATGGTGGCGCCATGCCATTCCATCTTTTACAACGTCTTTTCATTTAAACCGGTCAGTGTCCAGGGGACGAATCCTGACACCACCTTAGCTACGGCTCTGAACTTGACAAGACTAAGAAAAGGAGGCGTTGGGAGCGAAACGAAATGTATTTTTATTTGCATAAAATTTGAAATAGAAGGGGCAACTGACCCTCTGTGCCCCCTGCTGCCCTTGGCCGTCAATGTTTGCCCCCCCCGGTCCCTAGATTTGATTTCCATCCAAGGTTGGGGGGCAATGTCCCCCCCCCCCGTGATTGCGCCACTGTACGAGTACCACAGGGGTTTATACTAGCTGTGGGTACACATTTAGCTTTAATGTATATGGGAAACCGCTCATTATATATAAATAACAAAGTAAAAAAAGTAGCAGTGTATAAAACTACGTATTTCGTACATACCCACGCTTCTGCACAGCTGCGAGTCTTTGACATTTACATCAAAACACCAAAGTAAACTGCAGACAATAGAAGAGAGATTATTGCGTAAGATGGAAGGAAAGACAAGACGTGATTGAGTGAGAAATCAAACCATAAAAAAATGTTTGAGAGTTTCTCCCTTGCTATAGCTCTTTTCAGTTCTTACGGCGGCCGGTCCTAGTTCTGCCAAGGGAAGTGGGGAGCGGGTATTACGCAACAGACCAACCAGATAACAGCAGTGGCGCCGAGAGACACGACGCGGCCGGAAATGGCACTGCGTGAAACTCGTCCTACTGGCCGCTACGTTTCTTATCGTGCTGGATTGGTCGTTTCCCCGCTCCCCACTTTCCTTGCCAGCTTCTAGAGCGCCCGCCGTAAGAACTGAAAATAGCCAGCTAAGATGGTTTGGTCGCGTGAAGAGAATGGCTGGAATGCACGTAGCCAAAGCGGTATACGAAGAGAAAAAGCAGGGGACGAGACCAAGAGGAAGACATAGAAAAGTGTGGGAAGACGATGTAAGGAGAGCTGTGGAAATAAGAGGCAGCGACTGGAAAGAAGTGCAAGATACTAGGGACAGATGGCGATCCTTCTGCAAAACCTCTACACCGTAGAAGAGGACGGAGATTGGTTTACGTACGCCACTGGTCATTGTCCATAAGAAGCCGATGACGTACGCTCGGAGGGAAAGAAAGACGAAGAAAAAGTGGACGAGTGACTATTTAAAAACATGCGCTCTAGATGCTCAGTTTCAGCGCTGCAAACAACGTTGGCGCGAGAAAACTGCTTGTTCCTTCCACCACGCTTGCCAGAGGTAAATGAAGAAAAATTTCCATTGATGAAGGGGAGGACCAGGTCCAATTTTCGGCAGAAAGGAAAATTTTATGAAAAATATTTTTGTTTTACTTGCATTTTTGTTCTATTTCTGTTATGTCTAATTAATCCAGATGGAGTGTATAATAATAATAATAAATAAGAATTGTTGTGGTAAACCAAATGTTCATGATGCGCCACTGCTGTGGGTCCAGACGCCATTGCCTCGTTAGTCTGACAAACGCAGTCTAGGGTGTAATACTTGGAAGACAAAATGACATTTGGCTACTTTCCGAAAAGGTAACCGATACGAATAATTTTAACATTAAATCTGAAGTCAACAATATGCCCAAAACCGTCTAAGTGGAATGTTCAACTCACAAACTCACCACACAAGGTTTCTGGTTCGAATCCTGGCTCATGGTCACGATGAGTCTAAAGCATCAGCAAGGTGAAGAAAGAAATACAAAAATATGTTTAAAAACGTATTACGTTGGAAAGTACATTAAGAATTAATTTCGGGGACCTACATTTTCTTTTGGCAGTGTCAATTAAGGCTAATGCTCTATATAGCAATTTTAAACAAATATTTCAGCTCCCCCTGAAACATATCTTGAGCAGTCAACGAAATATGAGCTAAAAACTTAAATTGGCCGCCATTTTCCAATATGGCGGCGAAAGCTCAACTTGGATTTTGTGAGATGTTTAGTATATTATACTAGATTAGTAAACATTCTGAATATCTCTGCAAAAATTTAACTTAAATTACACATAAGAAATATGTTCAATTAGTATTATAAAGTGTAATTGGTAACATTATAGTATAGGGGGGACGGATTTCTTCAAATTTACAGGAGAAAGTACTTACGGAAATCATTTTCTGTAGCGTTGTGGAAGTTCGTGAATGTAGTTTTGATCCATTTTAATGCGAATGCATCTTGTTTTCTTCAAAAATCTCTGTCCGACACGCTGTTTCTGCTGCCGCCATTAGCTTTCTGCACGAGAGCACAATGTTCCGTGTGTTACATGACGTAACACCGTATTCAGTGTTTCAAACTCGCCGTGTTTTCACTAGAACATGACGTGTCGAGTATTTTTATTTTTCTATTTTTTTTTAACTATGCTTGCCTAACCTAACTTAACCTAACCTAACCTTACGGAAAATGGTTTTTGGGGCTAACGTGAATGGTTTTTGGGGCTAACGTCAAAGGTTTGTGGGGCTAACGTGAATGGTTTGTGAGGCTAACGTCAATGGTTTGCGACGTATTAGCATAATTTCAAATCCGGGCACGAAAGTGGGTATTTTCCGGTGAACAAGATTGCAACACTGCATACATCGACAAAACACTCGCACAACGCGCCCTGAAGCAGTACGCTATCGCCCGCCATAATGTGTTAGAGAATCGAAATAACAAGTAACAGTAAGTACTCGAAAATGTAAGAAATAGACATTATCTTAGTTAGAAATGCATTATTTCACCTTAGCAAATGTTCAGCATTCCAAAATAGTACGTTAGCAATGTAAAAAGTGCGAAATATCTGATTTATAGGTGTCTCCCCCATACTATAATAGTACCGTGTAATTAATAGAGAAAAAGGAAATTATGTAATGAGTTATTGATTTTCCTAATTTTATTGGCCATATAGATACCAAGATTTATATAAAAATAGAGAAACACGAATGAAAATAAAAATTATTAGAAACTACGGGAAAATATTCTTTAACTTACTATTTCTATGCATTGTCTAGCTCTTATATGGATTAGGAATTTAGTTCTGACATCTTTTGGCATTTACTTACTTAAACCATTCGAGACTGTTTTCAATAACCAGATCTTTAGACGACTTAATTCCGGAACAAATTGCTTTCCTATCTCAAAATCAGAAATACATTTTCAGCACGAGTTCTCTGCAACACAAGGAACAGTTTTATGTTTCGTTTTTGTAAAGAAGCAAGCACCGTGTTCGTGCGAATATGTTTTTAAAAATGGCCACGAACTTTCTGCTCATGATCAATTTGACTACCACTTGGATATAATAGTTTGTCAGTCTCTGCTGTAAAGTGTAAAGTCGGATTGACCATTACTGGTTTTGTATTATTGTATTAATTAACTGCTGGCCAGCTACAAGGTGTAGGGTTAAGTAATATTGTTTCCATGAGTGTACTTTTATGTTATTACTGGATGTAAGTGTATGTGCTTATTGGATTGTGCTTTACTAGATATTAGATTTCCAGTGTTTTTTAACTTCCCATTGGGGGAGCTGTCCTTCAAAAGACCGTTGGAGTGGAATTTTCCACTGCTACGGGGTCCACGTTCACGGACGTTTACCCCGACTATAAAAAGGCCAGTGGGCTTTAGCAAAAAACAGTGTTTCCTCATCTTTCGACGACGAGGAACGTCTCCTCGAGTTTAGTCCACTTTTGGTGGCTAGACTTAATATAATAATGTAGCATTTGGTGTAAGCCAACCCCTGTTGCTGTCCCAAGTCCCCTTTTAGAAAAAGCCTTGAATATTTGGATATTTACGTATTGAATAATTGATTCCTAAAAGAAAGAGTGAAGGCGTAAGTAAACGCATTTGTAATGAACGGAATATCATTTAAGCTGAAGGTAGGCCCGCAGAGATAGTTTTGCTAACTCTGCAGTAAGGGAAGTGCCGATGGTGTATGCCATAGGTGCGCAATTATGTTGATTTAGTGTTTTGTTAATTTATTCTATGCAAGACACACATGGAAACGCTATGTAAATATGTATATATGTAACGACGTAAAATAAACCCATATAATCATACCCGAAATGTTCTGATTTAAGAATTAACTCTAAGAACTACAGTACTGTCCATTTTAAACCAAATATTTATTCACTTGCTGTACATGAGTAACGAACCAGGGAGTAAAAAATATAAATGTTATGTGAAACCCTTTCGTAATTCCGGCGCAAATATAATCTGTTCGCTTGGCACCCAGGGTGAGGTGGAAAGAGAGATTGAAAGGATTTTACAAGGAAATAATCCAGAGGGCCGGATAGAAACAAGGGACAGGGCGTCACCACAGGGTGGGCGATGGGATGCTCTGGCCCAACGTGACATAGTTGCCAACCCAAATAATCTACATGAGGAAATTTCAGTATCATTTAAGGGGCAAGAATCATGCACAGAGAAATAGAGAGAGAGATAGTGTGTCAGAGAAACAGAGGAGGAGATAATGAGATCAAATCAAGAGAGAGAAAACCCGGCCCCCCGTGGCGGAGTGGTTAACACATCGCGCTACGACGCCAGGGGTCCTGGATTCGAATCACGGCCTGGGAATGGATGTTTGTGAGTGTCCATTCATCATATCATCACTCAACTCCGTCTTCCCAAATAAGCCAAAAGTGGCACAAAAGGCGAAGTAAAATAAAGCAAATTAATCGAGAGAGAAATAGGAGAAGAAAAGCAGAGGAAAGAGAACGATAGAAAGCAGATGAAGGAAGAATGCTACTAATAGATGCAGAAGCAAAAATATAGGGAAACAGGAATAAGGAAAAATAGGTAAAAACAGAGGGGATTGATATAATGTGAGCCCCAGGCTATCCTTTATTTTGGGCCCTGCCGACATTATTAATTATTATTATTAACAGTTTTCTTATCGTGGTACTTCACTATATCCCGGGAATATCTAGAGCAAGGCCGCACATTGCGGTAGAGAAGGGGAGACATCGATTAGACGAAGAGAAGCAGTACACGCTGTTGCAAAGGCTGATAACTACAGTCGCTTTCCCCCTCCATACAATCGCGTTAGTCGAACCTGCTCATTGGTGGAGCCATCTAGCGTCACTTCTTGCGCAGAGACTTGCTTTCGTTCGCTTGCTCCAGAGATTCCCGATCCACTATGCATTTCGCCACACAACACTAGTAACGCACACACACCAAAGGAAAATAAACCGACACTACATTACGGTAACCACACTGGTAGGGAACTGAGCAGCAGGGATCTTGATTTCAACCGTCTATATCCCTCCACTTGACTGTCATTGTTTACATTCGTTTCTTCGAGGAACAATTGTTTATATCCTAGCACTGATAAGTGTTCTTGCGTTGCTTCCATTGGTCTTCCATACCGACTTGCACTGCGGTTACGATACAGTACTGAAAATAGGGTTATGATGTAAGAAGTTGTTTAAACGCTAGAAAACCCTCCCTTCTACCTTCTTTCATGAAATAAGGAAGTAAAATGACTAGATATGATGTTTTATTTTGCTACCGGCTGATTACCCGGCGTTGCCCGGGTATTTATTTATCCCAATCTTCTATTAGACAGGAAAATAATGAATTCTAACAATAGTGCAAAATGAACTTGGAGTTGAACGGCATTGGGAGTATCACTATTCATCTTAGCGACCCCGAAAACTATGGATTCCACACTAATATCGATCGTTTTCGATTATTTTTACATGTCACCCCTTCCCACCCCCAGGGGTGTCTTACCCCCACAGTATTTCTTTCCATATTGTAAGTGATGCATGTAACAAGTTTGGTTGAAATCGCTCCAGGCGTTCGAGAGTTTTGCAGGAACAAACACACACCCGCACGCACGCACACACACACACACACAAACACACACACACACACACACACACACCATCACACACACACACACACACACACACATATATATATATATCCATTTTATATACACAGTGTCTCAAAAGTAATAGCGCAAACTGACACAGGTGAAAGTACACGATAATAGAAGCATAAAAAGGATCAGTAAACATGTGTCTGCAAACGAGCCGTTTTCGAGATAATGGCGAATGCGTGATTACAAGCCGCCACTGACTTCATTGTTTGTAAACGTCGTCCTAGTTGGTAAAATGCTAATAATGTGTGTGAATGTGTGGATACCAGCCGTCATTGATTGCATTTTGTAAACACCGAGTGCTTTACCTCTTTCGCGGTCCGAGGTTTGCTCTTTGTTTACAAAACAGAAGATTTCCAAGAGGTGGCGTTGTAATCAAACAGGATGGATACAATCAGTACACAGTCTAATCGCAGTGACCATTATTTAGTAATTGCTAAATTAAGAGAAAGACTCTCAGTGATAAATCATAAGCAACAAAGTCTAAAAGTTATAAAATTTGATACAGGAAAGTTTACTGATGAAAGAATTAAGAAAGATTACCAAATTAAACTGTCAAATAGATTTGAGGTTTTGCAGGATTTAAATGATGATGGAAATATAAATGAAACAGACGTAAATAAGAATTGGGAGCACATACGTAATGCAATAGAATCAGCAGCTAAAGAAAGTATAGGATACCATAAACCGAGAAAAAGTAAGCCATGGTTTGATAATGAATGTCATAATCTAATGGAAATAAGAAATCAGGCTAGACTTAGGTGGTTAAATAACTCTGATGATACAAATCTAAACAATTATAATAGAATAAAGCGAGATTTTAATCGCACGTTTAGAAGTAAAAAAAAGATTACTTGAAAAGCAAAATCAACGAAATTGAAACGAACAGCAAGAATAAAAATATCAGAGATTTATATAAAGGTGTAAATGAATTTAGAAAGGGGTGGCAACCTAAAGTAAACTTGATAAAAGATAAAGACGGTGAATTTCTAGCTGACCCAAGCGATATTCTAAATAGATGGAAGAACTACTTTAATGACCTTTTAAATGTCCATGTAGGAGATAAATCAGAAGTAAATGAAGTCCACACAGCAGAACCTTTAGTTCCAGAACCTAACTTGACTGAAGTTAAAGATGCTATTAAAAGGCTAAAGAATAACAAAGCACCTGGCATTGATTTAATACCAGCTGAGTTAATTAAATATGGTGGAAATTCATTAATATGTCAAATTCATAAATTAATTTGTTTAATATGGAATAAAGAAGAAATCCCTCAACTGTGGAAAGAATCCATAATTGTTCCTGTGTTTAAAAAAGGTGATAAAATGAACTGCAATAATTACCGTGGAATTTCTCTACTCTCAACAACATATAAAATATTATCTAACATTTTTTAACAAGACTAACACCATATGCTAATGAAATTATAGGTGATTATCAATGTGGATTTAAACGTAACAGATCAACTACAGATCAAATTTTTCACATCAGACAGACACTTGAAAAAGGTGGGAATATAATCAAAATGCCCATCAGCTATTCATTGATTTCAAAAAAGCATATGATTCGGTCAAAAGAGATAAATTATATAATATATTAGTCGAGTTTGGAATACCTAAGAAGCTTGTTAGTATGATAAAAATATGCACCAGTGGAACAGAAAGTAAAATTCGTGTGGATATAATATGTCTGACAAATTTACAATTCATGATGGGTTAAAACAAGAAGATGCATTATCTCCATTGCTCTTTAATTTTGCCTTAGAATATGCAGTTAGGAAGGTAAAAGAAACTAAAGAAGGACTACAATTAAATGGTATAACTCAGTTGTTAGCATATGCAGATGATGTAGACTTACTGGGGGAAGATGTGAATACAATTAAGAATAATGCTAAAATATTTTTCAAAACTGCTAAAGAGATAGGTTTGGAAGTTAACAAAGAGAAAACTAAATATATGCTTACAGGCCGAAACCAAGTGTTAGGTAATAATCAAAATCTAATTATTGATAACAACTCGTTTGAACCAGTTTCCAAATTCAAATACTTAGGAGTAATATTAACAAATGAAAATTATATTAAAGAGGAAATAAAAAGTAGGCTTAATTCAGGAAATGCATGTTACTTCTCTCTTCATAAACTTTTGTCTTCTCGTTTAATATCTAAGAAACTAAAAGTTAAAATATACAAAACAGTAATTATGCCTGTAGTATTACATGGATGCAAAACTTGGTCCCTTACGTTGAAAGAGGAACATAAATTGAGAGTATTTGAAAATAAGATATTTAGGAAAATATTTGGACCTAAAAGGGATGAGGAGACAGGTGAGTGGAGAAGGTTACATAATTTAGAACTACATAATTTGTATTCATCTCCAGATATTATTAGAATATTTAAATCAAGAAGACTTAGGTGGGCAGGCCATATGGCACGAATGGGAGAGGAAAGAGGAGTTTACAGGATTCTTGTTGGGAAACCTGATGGTAAGAGACCTGTAGGAAGGCCAAGACGAAGATGGAGGGACAACGTTGAGATGGACCTAAGGGAAATCGGTAGGGATGGAAAAGAGTATATAGATCTTGCTCAGGATAGGGACAGATGGCAGGCCTGTGTTGCTGCAGCCATAAACCTTCGGGTTTAAGAAGGCTAGGGAGTTAGTTAGTTAGTTAGTCTAATCGTACTGTGGGAGTTACTTTTCTTACTGTATTATTAGCATTTTACTAACTAGACGAAGTTTACAAATAATGAAGTCGGTGGCGGCTTGTAATCACACATTCGCGATTATCTCGAAAACGGCTCGTTTGCAGACCCATGTTTACTGATACTTTTTTGCTTCTATTATCGTGTACTTTCACCTGTGTCAGTTTGCGCTATTACTTATGATACATCCTGTATATTAGAAGATTATCACAATATTGTAGAGGTATTCAAGTTCAGAAGATTCGATAAATGCCTGTCTTCTGCTTTAAACGTTCATTTGATTAGTTAGCGCGCACCACGTGACCATACAGCACACACTGAACCGCTCCAGAACGTAGTGCAAACGGTGTATTCTATAACGATAAAACGTGATTTTATCGTTATTATTTTTATTCTTAGTATTGAGCTTTGCTTTTTAACTACAATTCGATTGAGATAATCTGATTTCAAATATTATTATCGATTTTAATGTTTGAAGGAAAGAATAACCAGTTACCTTTACTTTCTTTTATTACAGAAAAAACTAAGAAATAACTTCACAAACAAAAATTAAAGGTTCACACTGATTGGTTGGTGGTTCTTGGTTGACATGAGTAAACCCAATACAAGAGTTGACACCAGTACTTTACATTATCTTGGTAAAATAAATATAAGAAAAAATCACTCTCACATATAGTTATGAAAATAACAAATTTAACCTTTTTACTCACGATTACATGGCCGGCCTTTAGAAAGAATTAGCGCTTTTCAAACTTTAGTGGGATTTTTTCATCAGAAGATCGAGCTTGTGGGGATTAGAACAAGAGTTCTCTTCACTGGGGACCACTTCACTAAAATCCTCGTTGTTCCGTCCTCTTCCTCCGACGATCCTCGGTGTCTTGTCGCTGGAGAAAATCCTTCTCTGCAACCTCGGCGTCACTGAATGAAAATCTGCTAAACTGCTGCAGAGTGAGTTCACTCCAGCACCATCTCTTTTCCGGAGAGCCTTAATTCCGATTTAACGTTTCTTGTGCCTCTGCAAACAACGGCGGATTAGCGTGGTCTTCCGACTGAAGAGTCTACTTTACCACTTCCCCAGAAGAAAATGTCCCCGGATGTATGCAAAACTCAACAGACAGAGCACTAACTTGCGCGACCACCTTCCAGTCAAAATCTCCGCGCCAACTGCTGTAACTTCTCAGCGCCAAGTGCTGTAACTTCTCAGCGCCAAGTGCTGTAACTTCTCAGCGCCAAGTGCTGTAACTTCTCAGCGCCAACTGCTGTAACTTCTCCGCGCCAACTGCTGTAACTTCTCCGCGCCAACTGCTGTAACTTCTCCGCGCCAATTCTGTAACTTCTCCGCGCCAACTGCTGTAACTTCTCAGCGCCAACTGTTGTAACTTCTCAGCGCCAACTGTTGTAACTTCTCAGCGCCAACTGTTGTAACTTCTCAGCGCCAACTGTTGTAACTTCTCAGCGCCAACTGTTGTAACTTCTCAGCGCCAACTGGTGTAATTTCTCAGCGCCAAGTGCTGTAACTTCTCAGCGCCAAGTGCTGTAACTTCTCCGCGCCAAGTGCTGTAACTTCTCCGCGCCAACTGCTGTAACTTCTCAGCGCCAACTGTTGTAATTTCTCCGCGCCAACTGTTGTAACTTCTCAGCGCCAAGTGCTGTAACTTCTCCGCGCCAAGTGCTGTAACTTCTCAGCGCCAACTGTTGTAACTTCTCCGCGCCAAGTGCTGTAACTTCTCCGCGCCAACTGCTGTAACTTCTCCGCGCCAAGTGCTGTAACTTCTCCGCGCCAACTGTTGTAACTTCTCCGCGCCAACTGTTGTAACTTCTCCGCGCCAACTGCTGTAATTTCTCCGCGCCAACTGTTGTAACTTCTCAGCGCCAAGTGCTGTAACTTCTCCGCGCAAAGTGCTGTAACTTCTCCGCGCCAACTGCTGTAACTTCTCCGCGCCAACTGCTGTAACTTCTCCGCGCCAACTGCTGTAACTTCTCAGCGCCAACTGCTGTAACTTCTCCGCGCCAACTGTTGTAATTTCTCCGCGCCAACTGTTGTAACTTCTCAGCGCCAAGTGCTGTAACTTCTCCGCGCCAAGTGCTGTAACTTCTCCGCGCCAACTGTTGTAACTTCTCCGCGCCAAGTGCTGTAACTTCTCCGCGCCAACTGTTGTAACTTCTCAGCGCCAACTGCTGTAACTTCTCCGCGCCAACTGTTGTAACTTCTCAGCGCCAAGTGCTGTAACTTCTCCGCGCCAACTGTTGTAACTTCTCCGCGCCAACTGCTGTAACTTCTCCGCGCCAACTGTTGTAACTTCTCCGCGCCAACTGCTGTAACTTCTCAGCGCCAACTGCTGTAACTTCTCCGCGCCAACTGCTGTAACTTCTCCGCGCCAACTGTTGTAACTTCTCAGCGCCAACTGCTGTAACTTCTCCGCGCCAACTGCTGTAACTTCTCAGCGCCAAGTGCTGTAACTTCTCCGCGCCAACTGTCGTAACTTCTCAGCGCCAACTGCTGTAACTTCTCCGCGCCAACTGCTGTAACTTCTCAGCGCCAACTGCTGTAACTTCTCAGCGCCAACTGTTGTAACTTCTCCGCGCCAACTGCTGTAATTTCTCAGCGCCAACTGCTGTAACTTCTCAGCGCCAACTGCTGTAACTTCTCAGCGCCAACTGCTGTAACTTCTCAGCGCCAACTGTTGTAACTTCTCAGCGCCAACTGTTGTAACTTCTCAGCGCCAACTGCTGTAACTTCTCAGCGCCAACTGTTGTAACTTCTCAGCGCCAACTGTTGTAACTTCTCCGCGCCAACTGCTGTAACTTCTCCGCGCCAACTGCTGTAACTTCTCAGCGCCAACTGCTGTAACTTCTCAGCGCCAACTGCTGTAACTTCTCAGCGCCAACTGTTGTAACTTCTCCGCGCCAATTCTGTAACTTCTCCGCGTCAACTGCTGTAATTTCTCCGCGCCAACTGTTGTAACTTCTCCGCGCCAACTGTTGTAACTTCTCAGCGCCAACTGTTGTAACTTCTCAGCGCCAACTGTTGTAACTTCTCAGCGCCAACTGTTGTAACTTCTCAGCGCCAACTGGTGTAATTTCTCAGCGCCAACAGCTGTAACTTCTCAGCGCCAAGTGCTGTAACTTCTCCGCGCCAAGTGCTGTAACTTCTCCGCGCCAACTGCTGTAACTTCTCCGCGCCAACTGTTGTAATTTCTACGCGCCAACTGTTGTAACTTCTCAGCGCCAAGTGCTGTAACTTCTCAGCGCCAAGTGCTGTAACTTCTCCGCGCCAAGTGCTGTAACTTCTCCGCGCCAAGTGCTGTAACTTCTCCGCGCCAACTGTTGTAACTTCTCCGCGCCAACTGTTGAAACTTCTCAGCGCCAACTGCTGTAACTTCTCCGCGCCAAGTGCTGTAACTTCTCCGCGCCAACTGTTGTAACTTCTCAGCGCCAACTGCTGTAACTTCTCCGCGCCAACTGCTGTAACTTCTCAGCGCCAAGTGCTGTAACTTCTCCGCGACAACTGTCGTAACTTCTCAGCGCCAACTGGTGTAACTTCTCAGCGCCAACTGCTGTAACTTCTCCGCGCCAACTGCTGTAATTTCTCCGCGCCAACTGTTGTAACTTCTCCGCGCCAACTGTTGCAACACACCTTCGCCCGAAATTCACGAGCGCTTACTTCCCTTTGTGTACCGGACTCAGTCTATTATTTCAAAAAGGGGTTTTTCGATTCCTTTTGCTTCTTTCTTCCCGGAACGTTCTGTAAACAATCTGTTAAGGTGCAGATACCAAATACACTACTTGACACCAAATCAATGAAGTAGACGATTTAGACCCGCCAGTGTAGGGAGAGTCAAAAGATCCTGGACCGAATTTACATTCGTCCGGAACAAAATTCCTGGACCGAATTGAAATATTTTATACATAAGAAGGTTCTTTATGGCCTAGAACCCATTGACACTTGCTGATTTTCTCTCCCGGACCGGAATTGAATTTATTTAAATTTCTTGGACCTCTAACAACCATGCATCTACTTTAATTAATCTTATGAGTATGTGTTGTCAAATAAATGGGATTTATGACGTCGCTTAGGAAGGGTAAAATCTATGCATTCATTATTTTCAATGGTTTTCTCGATCCCTTCCTAATATAGGACATGACATGTACGAACTCGGCCACACAAAGTCTTATCAATGTAAATATCAGCCTCACAAAAGCTGCTACGTCTCAATCCAGATATACACCTACTCAAGATAGAGGTATTTTTTAATACAATGGGGCAACAAATCGTACAAAAAGTTCATGTCATGTCACGCCAACACACTACGTCAACACGTGATGACCCATGTAAAGCGCAGATAGTTATCTGGTGATAATACACCACATGCAGAGGGAAATATAAAACGTTGACCGCTGTATTCCTGCAAGACAAAGCAACATGATTCGCACCAGTCTCGTTTTGGTGAGCGCCCTCCTCGTCCAGCAGGTGGTTGGCCATGGTTTCATGGCAGAACCACCCGAGAGGTCCTCCATGTGGCGCTTCGGCTTCAACGTTCCTCCCAACTACCTGGACAACGCTCTCAACTGCGGCATGTACGAGGTAAGTTTCTATACTTGAAATATACCTCAAGGAAGGGGACAGAGTGTGTATCAAAACCACAGTTAGACAGTAAGGTGACTCTGGACTGATTAGTATAGCGCTGATGGCTAGCGACGCCAACGAAACGGTAGACAAAGTGGATTTTCTCAGAAAACGTATCTTAATTTGTTGTACCTGTGTTTATATTCATAGTGTATGAATATTTCGCGACCTTAAAGTAAAAAGGTTCTATCTGCACTTTGACACACACCTTCTGCCTTTAGGGCTTTATGTTAGTCGGTTACAACCCTTTTATCGGACTTCTCAAAGGCTTCTAAGGGTTAGTAGGACCAAGCCCTTGGGAGGTCTGTCGTGCAGGATTTATTTTTAATTATCACCTATGTAGGTTTCAAATGAAAGATCATTAAGACCTTTTACTCGAAGGTATACAAACACTTTTCAAACAGACAATTCACCCGATACAACTTGTAGGCCTAAACCTATTAGTTGTACCGAAGTTTATAACCCTGGTCTTTTGATGATGCAGGAGAACGCCTTATTCAGAGTTGGGTTTGTGGAATATCTGCCAAATGGAGTACAAGTACTCCAGCCAATCCGAAGATTGAAGCAAGATATTACCCAACGTCCCCTGAAACATCAGCCTTTCGGCAACCAGGAGAATGTCCCGAAGGCTTACAAAAGTCTAGCTCTTTTATATCATAATTTTGTTTACAATTTTCTATGGTTACTACATAGTTGTTTTATATTTCCATAGTTTCAGCATTTCTTTTATATTTAAGTTAAACAATTCATTACCTATTGTAACATCAACAATAACATTTTTATGGCAAGAAATCCAACAATCTTTAGAGAAAAGATTCAACACTAATTCTTAACAAAAAAGGTAAAGTGTTCCCCTGTGCATAGCACCACGCCATGAAGGCGTATAGGGGGTGTGAGGGTAACGCCCCACACTTTCTTGATCCGGTCGTGAGTTTGGGTGATGTGATCAGCATCACGCCCCTGACCGCCTTTACCCCCCAGGGTTTCCCCCAGGTACCCATGTTATTCGACGCTGGGTAGGCGCCGGGGCCGCTTCCACCGTTAGAAAAGTTCCCGGATTTGAACCGGCCGGGGATCAAACCCGGGACCTTGAGCATGGTGGTCAGACGCGTTACCGACTGAGCCACCGCGGCCATTCTTAACAACATAGATTTTTATAACATAGACTGAATAGTTCTAGAGCTTAAAAGGCATGTGTTGACAGGGGCGACACAATGTTATGGGCGAAAATGAGTTTGTGACCTTAAGCAGACCATTGGTTTACATTCTTTGTACTCCGTAAAGATCATGCTTCAAGTATATTAGTTTCGTGGAAATCAACGGGGTATAAAAGTACTATCTGCAAATGAGGTTTTAAGTTGGGGTCTGCTTTGTTTCCGGTCTTTGTGACTACCAGACAAATGGCACAACGTTAATCTCCTATGTATCCATCTATAGGAACCTCCAACGTAGAGGGGAAGCAATTAAGTAAAGAAAAAGTGTCAGATCTCACTTTTATGATGAAGTGGATGCCGGCTGTGGAGTAACGTTACTTTGCTATGGTGATGAAGAGAAACATAGAAGATACTTTTTTTCCAATTTGTTTACAGTCTTGTTGTCAATAAGCGATATCTACTCTCAATGAGTACAAATACTTTTCATTTTCTTATCAGAAGGATATGCAGTAGCATGACATGTTAAAATGAACGTTTTGTGTTTCCACTGGGATTATATACTGCAACACTATTTACAACATGATTACTTTTTTCAACTGACTCACATG
The DNA here is from genome assembly GCF_977018435.1 of Lepisma saccharinum. Lineage (NCBI taxonomy): Eukaryota > Metazoa > Arthropoda > Insecta > Zygentoma > Lepismatidae > Lepisma > Lepisma saccharinum. Next base: position 11,178,579 of record NC_139244.1, on the reverse strand, counting down.
TCAATACTTTCTATTAAACATTACTTCAAAATCCAATCTTCACACACTTACGTAATTGGTTTATAGTATTGGATGAATCAATTTGTATTATTTTGTACTCTGGAACACCTTTTACATCTTATTTACTTTAACATGTACATAGTTCATGCAGAATAACTAGAATATCACTAATTTCTCACCTTTCTTTTTTTGCAACAAGTTTGAATATTTAAGGGATAACCTTTATACTCTCATCTGAAACGTTGCTTTTGGAGTAAAAAGGTTCTAACTGCGATTCGTCCTTGCAATACCTGAACATTAGTAATATTTTTTCATTAATTTTGCTGTATATATTACAGATTGAGGGATCACTATACAAATGCCAGAGCACAACTTGTTGGAATAATTAGTTTTCCCTACGCAAATAGTCAAATCTTTAACTAACTCTCCTGAGAATATTAAGACTTGGCAGTTAGAACCTTTTTACTTTAAGGTCGCGATTTGTGTCCACAGTTAATGTTTTCATTAAATTTTCGTTCAGTCAGATATAATTAGGTGTCCTATGGAAGTTAGGGAAACGAAACTTCACAACAACAATAGCCAAATCAATCAGTCAGATTGGCATTCCAGTGGAAATCAGGTGAACTGAACTTCACAACAACAATCGCCAACAGTCAGTCAGATTAGCTTTCAATGGAAGTCATGGGAAAAGTCAGAACAAATGCCAAATAATCAGTCAATCAAAGTCAGGGAAACGAAACTTCACATTAACAATCGACAAATAATCAGTCAGATTAGCTTTTCAATGGAAGTCAGGGAAAGTAAACTTCATAACAAATGCCAAATAATCAGTCAATGAAAGTCAGGAAAACGAAACTTCACATTAACAATCGACAAATTAGCTTTTCAATGAAAGTCGGGGAAAGAAATCTTCATAACAAGACCGCCAAGTTAGCAGTCAGGGATACGGTCAGTTAGAGTAGCTTTGCAATGAAAGTCAGGGAAATTTCCAAATAATCAGTCAGTCACATTAGCTTTACAATCGAAGTCAGGCAAACGAAACTTCACAAGAACAATCGCCAAAAAATCAGTCAGTATAACTTCGGATCTTCAATTCGGTATAATTAATAACCTTGAGAGTCATAAGAGTATGTTTATCTTGTAATGTAGTCAAGATCAAAAACTGTAAAAGTGTGATTTGTGTTCTACAGGTACAGTGGCACCAGAACGACGGTGCCTGTGGCGTCTGTGGCGACGACTATGCCCTCTCCCGACCACGTCCAAACGAAAATGGGGGAACTTACGGTCTGGGGATCATAGCCAGGGAATACCAGGAAGGCCAGACCGTGGAAATCTCCATCAACTACACGGCAACCCACGCCGGCTGGATGGAGTGGCGAGTCTGTCCCCTGAGCAGTCCGGACGAACTGGAGGAGCAGGAGTGCTTCGACCAGTACCTCCTTGAGCTGGCCGACGGGTCTGGAACCAAGTACCATCTTTCTGATGATGATAACAACCACAGCGGGGTGTACACCATGGAGGTGAAGCTGCCTGCTGGCCTCACGTGCGACCGTTGTGTCATGCAGTGGTTCTATAGAGATGGTAAGTAGTTAAGCACCAACTTTGCTGTAGGTAGTGTTGCCACCTGAAGGCGATTTCCCCTTTTGCGAAAACATCGGACCAAATTTTAAGCGGAGGGAAAATCAATAAAAAGTGACAAAATATCAATGAAATTTGAAGACATCTTTGCAGTTGGTAGTGTTGCCACCTGAAGAGAAATTTCCCTTTTGCAGAGAAATTAGAACCAAATTTTAAGCGAAAAGAGAAAATCAATGAATTAGGACAACATTTCAGCGAAATATGAAGACATCAAACTCAAAATTATAACACTGAAATGGCAACACTGATTCAGTCTCGAATGTGGTGCATACATATAGTATTGAACTGCGCGAGTTCCGTCCGAGAATTTCCCACCGCTCTATATATGATTCCCCATCTTTAACTTTATTCTAATATGAATTCAGAATGTGCAATTCATATGAAATTATATATAAAATTGAAAGTAAGTGCGTTTTCGAACAACATAAATAATTTTTCATTGAAGGAAACTTTTTTCGACTTCTTACAAGCCCATTAATATTGAAAGATACATTAACAATAGAATTGACAATGTTATTAATACTTTGTGACAATACAGTGATGGATAATAAATAATAAAAGCAAATAGAATAAATGGTATTTGAAGTACTAATAATATGAACCTTATTTTTTAATATCAACCAATAGATATTTAAAAAATAGTACAAATAGACAATAAAGTGCAATAATTAACAATTTACCTAGTGGTCTTTCACAACTTTTTTGTTTAACTTATTTCAAGCTGATATAACTTGAGCTTTCTTTCGGTGCTGACATCTACAGTGACCTTTTTTAAACATTGCACGGTTGGTCCAGTACAATAAAACAATTTGAAATTAGTTTCTTTATTAGATCAATCACTGAATGTTAGTTGTACAATTGTCTTTTCAAAACGACGATTGGCTGTCGTGAATAAGTGACGTTAACATATTTCCCATAGTACAGAAACAATTTTCAGATGGTTTAAGATTTTATTCTCTCGCAAGAGTATTGTTTATATTTCTCCAACGTTATAACAATATTGACTTTCTTAAGATATCCTACCATCTCTCCGACAATTTCAGAGGCTCTTCTAGCCTCAAGAGTTTGTTTATGGAAGTGTGGTGCATTGCTAAGTAAGAATTTCTAAGTTGTACAGATTTATGAACAGTCGACAAATTAACTAATACTATATGTAATGTGAGCGTAAGCAGCGTTGACACAACCAGAAAGAAGAAATTATCTTTTCCATCCAAGTTTTTTTCCTTCAAGCTGGAAAATTTTAAACAGCTATGAGCTATTATTATTTGTAGTGATGTCGTCCTGTTCAGTCTTACCATAGTTGAAATATAGGCCACTAGGTAAAACTCCAAACGTGATAACACTGATTTAAGTATGTAATCATGTATTTGTATACTACATCCTCATCCTAAATCATATAATCATAGCAAGGATATCTTTAAATCTCATCGTAATTTTGACATTTTTCATGAAGTTTTTTCTCTTTTTATCTAAAATTTTGCCTAAAGTTCCCTCCGAAATTTTCTTTCAAGTGGCAACACTGGGCTGCAGACCGCCATGTCTGTCATCATTGCAATTATTAATTTAATGGTATGCTGATTATAGAATGGACTCCTCCGTGTAATATTTATAGCTGATTGCCTCAAAAACAGGCACGTGTGTCAGTGCGGAGATTTCTAAATGTGGGACGTTAATAAATATAAAAGAATAATAACTTTCATGAACATAAAATTATCTGTATTGGGAATCTGTGGAGCAAGGCAGCGCATAACGGTGGAAAAGGGGAGAAAGCGAGTGGGCGTAGCAAAGCAGTGCGCATTGGTAGCAGCAGCCGCGTTGTCTCCTCCATGCACTCACTTTCCCTCTCACGTGTCCATTTGTCGATCCCTCCCAAGTCACTGCCTGTTCGTTCGCTTGCTCCAGAGGTTCCCGCAACACAGTGCATGTTGACTGTCGATATCTGGCATTTCCATATTGTTTCAATGAGTGAAGATATAAATTAAAAGTAACTTTATTTCTCAACAGCTAACCGATGGGGAGACTGTGGGGATGGTACCTTCGGAATGGGCTGTGGACCACAAGAGGAGTACAGAAACTGTGCCGACATCGCCATTAATTGATTTGGTTCCGAACTTGATGAAAATTAACAAATATTGTACAATATACATAAAAATAAAAGTCTGAAACATAGCATTTTTTAACGTTTGATATTCTGATTATGAAATTTAATGTACGTTAATGTGAAGACCTAAGATTTAATCCAAAGTTCAAGTATTGTCACTAGATGTCTCTAGAAGCAAACTCTCGGATAGCAAAACAGATTGTAAATGGACGGAGTTCTATAAGAATTAATAGTTTCACTAACATACAGTTTCAAAAATGTAATCGTATTTTCTTCTAAATATTTGGTGTATTTGATATTGAAGATAATCTGTGAGATTTTCCTTTGTTTCTCGCTTAGAAACGTTTCACTTTCCTTTGGAATATATGTCTAGTTGCATAGACTACATTCAGAATCAGAATCGTTTATATTGTACGTATTGTGATTTACTTTTTCATCAGCAAATACATTTTTGTAACAACTGTATAAAAATAAAAAAAAAATATTCAATGCAATATGAATTTATTATTACTAGAGACAAACCTTTAAAAAAAACCTCTATTGCATTTATTTTGCGTGAAATGTGTATACTTATTGCAAATACAAAACGTATAAATCTAAGACGTTGCACAAGGAAAAATCTTAAGCCTCTTACTATATTTGTAAACATGAATCAGGAAAAACATGAAAAAACTCAATTTGTATTATGGCACACGATACTAGTTCAATGCTAACATCACACAAGAACTGTTAAATCTACTTTACGCAGAGTTAGCCATTAGCGACTTGGGAACTATAACAGAAAATGAACACTAGATGTCGTGGCAGTGCAAGATCTAATAACACACAAAAAGAGAGATCTGAATTAACGGTTTGTCCAACAAAGAAATTTGGTTAAATGGGAAATAATTACTTGCACGAAAAGTTATTCCCTAGACTCTCAAAATTTAGGAACAATGATTTGATAGTTTAAAATTTGTGGAATCGTACAACAAGACACGGAAAGTTAAAAAATAAAAACCATTGCGTACAGGCCCATAGAGATGGAAGATGTAATCTCAACAAATTTTATCTTCTATGTTGTGTTGTCGATATTTGTACGTACCCACATGCAGAAACGGCGAAGCGTGACCTTGACTAGAGTTTCCCGCAAGGGGCGTTAACACGGTACTTTTCTTCCGGAAGGAAAGCACCGGTCGTTGCCATTCGTGCTTCACGTACTGCGATATCAGCATCACCGCGCATCAGGTTACCATCAGACGTTTGCGGTTGAATACGTACGAGTGGATGGACGTGAACTTGGCGAATTGGGCAAACCCTGCAATATGCACTGCTAGGTGTTATGATAGGCACTGCCCATCGTGTACAGTGCACTAGTGTTCGTCGTCTACGGGTCGGCAGATATCCAGCAATAGGCATGGCTGCGTATACCGCAGAGGAGCTGGCATATATGCATCTCATTTATGGCGAGACAGGAAGTAATAGCCATGCAGCACGGCGATTGTATGGGGAACGTTTTCCAAATAGGAGTCTGCCGTCGCACACCTTCTTTCAAAGAGTGCATACTCGACTTCGGGAAACAGGATCAGTGCTACCACCCCGTAGAGAAATTGGAAGACAACGAAGTGTGCGCATAGATCAGTTTGTGGATGCGGTGTTAAATGCTGTCAGGGATCGTCCTGACACCAGTACGCTCGCTATAGCCAGTGCGCACAACACCTCCCATGTTAATGTGTGGCGCGTCCTGTCCGAAGAGGGGATGTACCCTTTCAAACTCAAAAAGGTACAAGACCACTTACCTCAGGACTTTGGCCCACGTGTGGTGTTTTGCCAATGGTGTTTGCATCAGATAGAAACTATCCCGAATTTTTCGAACTGGGTGTTGTGGAACGATGAAGCAACGTTCACCAAAACGGACGTGTTCAATATTAACAGTCACGTTTGGGATTTTGCAAATCCACATGCAATTCTCGTGGCACACCATCAGCACAGATTTGCGGTTAATGTGTGGTGTGGGATAGTGCATGACCATTTGATTGGGCCGTACATTTTCCCTGTTCGCTTGTGTGGTGGCACATACCATGCATTTCTTCGTGATGTATTGCCTGAACTGTGCCGTGGCCAGCAAGATCGTCGGACATCAATCCCCTGGACTTCTTTCTGTGGGGAGAGATGAAACGCCTCGCATACGAAACACCTGTCATGTCAGCCGAGGATCTCGTTGCACGCATTAATGTCGCCGGACCGACGATAACAGACACCGGGGGGTTGTTTGCTCGCACTAGACAATCGTTGATTCGGCAGACAGTTTGAAAATCGTCTGTGATGTGGTTCCCTCGGCACCTCCACTCTGCACACAGTGAACATGTCGACACATATGCAACCTAGCGCAGCACCACCACCATCTTTGTTTTTCTACGTAATGGTGATTTCCACTACAGACATTCGCTTTCCTCTTGGTTGTCAGTCTCCACATATCACTTTCCGTGGATATCACATCTCGCTAATCCCTTCCCTAACCACATGACTTCAACAGACCCATTCGTTCCTTTGAGGAATCCCTTGCGCATCAACTTCACACATCTGCCATGTTCTTTTTGGAATCGAGCATGCCGCATTTCTTTGTGAAACGCCCTTCTCCGGGGTCATATGGTTGACCGTTGTGCCACTATTTCCTCGCAAACATAATTTTCGCACATTTCCCACTTCAATAAATTCGATTTGTTTTTTGATTGATTGATTTGTTTGATTTTACTTCGCTTTTTGTGCCACTTTTGGCTAATTTGCGAAGATGGGGATGAGTGATGATGTGATGAAATTGATGAAGGGACACTCACAAACATCCTAACCCAGGTCAGGATTCGAACCCGTGATCCCTGGTGTCGTAGCGCGATGTGCTAACCACTCCTCCACGGGGTCCGGCTCAATAAATCCGAATGGGTGCCGTTTTCAGCATTTCGTCACATGAACTTCTGTGTTCATTTCCACTTGTGGAGCCACCTCCTACGCGTTGGAAACGAACTTTAGAAACATCCTGTAGATCAGAGGAAATCGATTTTGTTTGCCATGAGGCCAACGTGAAAAGATAGAAGAGATACAGAGAACCCTGTACGATCAGCGAAGATCAGAGAAAATGGCCAAGGGTCAATCAACAAAGAAGTCATCATCAACCATTCATGACAGAGGACTTGAAAACAGCACCACTGCCCAGTAGGGACTCTGAAGCCACCAGCCCCTTACTTCAAAGAACCGGACGAGAAAACCAACTCTCAGTCCATCGAAGAACAGCAGTACCAAGAGAAAGAAGAAGCCAAAAACTGCAGAAAAAGGGAACATCTCTGCAACACCTCGGACGAGGACGACATCACCGATAAACCCTTCACGTATCCGAAAGAGTCAATCCGTGCACAAACCCAAACAACTCAGAAACCTTAATCACACCTTAATACCTTCCACCCTCTCTCTGGCAATGAAGACAAAGAAAATAACAAGGTAACAACTGTCCACATCTGTAATGCAGAAACTCGCCTCAACAGTGATGAAAAATGTCGGAGACGGAGCAACAAAAGTTCAACTACTCCACGATGGCATGAAGCTGCAGCTAAACTCAAAACAGGAGTACGACAAGCTCATCACTTATTGCAAGGAGAAATCACTCAGCTACGCTACACAGAATCTCAGAAGAGAACGACCAATCAAGGTAGTTCAGCGAGAGTTGCCAATCGACACACCGATTGAAGAGATTAAGACCGAGGTTGCGCAACAGTACAGTGATGCAAGTCCACCAGATGAGGAAGAGAGATCTTAAGACCTATGCTAGGATACCAATGCCACTAGTCTTAGTGGTATTATGGAGAACCGAGTCAACGGCACATATCTACAACCGTGAATACCTACTGCACTACAAGATGCAAGTGGAACCCTGCTGGTCTCCAGGGATACCTCAATGCCATAACTGTCAGAGGATCTGGCACTCCCAGGGAAAATGCAGTGGCCAACCAAGATGCGTGAAATATGCATCCAACCACCTTAACGCAGAGTGCCGCAAGCAAGACAAACAACTCCCCGCGAAGTGTTGCAACTGTATGGAAAACCACCCAAACAACTACAGAGGCTGCACAATGTTCCTTTCAGTCCAACAAAAGCGACAAATCTGCACTTCCAAGAAAATAATGAAAATGGAAATGAAGAACAGAAAACAGAAGAACAGAAGCAAGACACGCTCCCAGAGACACAACCACGATACAGCCAAAAACTACCACCATGTTGCAAAGCACGCTAATTGAAGGGCTTGTGCAAAACGTTCTAGTGACAAGTGTGGTGTATCAAAAGAGGTAGCTACTTTGGAGTTTTTTTTGAATAGGCAATTATAAACAAACTCCATAACACGACTGTAGCTCAATATAAGTAGTACAATCCTCAACGTACTTTTTCAAAGATTTAAATTTTTAGTATTATTAGCATTATTATTATTAAACAAGCCCGGTGGTCTAGTGAGTAGGGCGTCTGACTGCCACGCGAGAGACTCTGGTTCGATTCCCGGGATGGATGATCTAAGGGCGGAATTTTTCCGGCTTTGTCTGGTTGGTAAAGGCGGTCGGAGCGTGGTGCTGATCACATCGCCTCCAAAATGGCCGAGATCGAGGATGTGTGGGGCCCCCCACGTCCCCTAAATCTGCCTTCATGGTACAGTGCTATATGCATGAGGAACGTTTCCTTACCTTACCTAGCAGTTAGTAACAGTACACAAACTGGCAATTCACAAAGTTAATCTCAAAAGCAAAATCAAATATCATAACACACTGCACAGCCTATAAAATACGAAATATAATTAAATTACGCGTTCATACTTCTTCGCCTCTATCGCAATATGCCTCTTTATACCAATTATGGGTATACCATCGTCATCAGCAGTCTGCCATCAATGGTATCCTTTGGGTAGAAGTTACATGATTTCATCCACCATATATTTAATGGAAAAAAATCCAGTTAATGTAAACACGGTCTCAACGTTTCACGTAGAAATCCTGCCGTGACAGGGCGAATGGAGCTTCAATGTGATTATTTAACATCTTATGAAGAAAATGAGCTGGTGCATGATACGTCTACTGTCAAGTGTTGTCAATTTAAAATATTTAAGAAGGCTCTCAAGGTATTCCATTTGAGGGTAACAGGCATCTAATGTGTATTTAACAAATCTCAAGAATTTACTTTGAATTCGTTCTATTTTGTTTAAACCTTTCTGGGTTTGAGGGTGCCACACCACACATGCGTATTCGATCTTGGACCTGACGTAAGCATTATAGAGCACCATTAAGCTTTTGAACGTATGGGCATTCAATTCGCAAGCGTGGGTGTTTCGAAATTTAAGGAAAGCCTAAATTTTTTGTTTAGATTCGACTTTACTTACAAGGGATTTTATGTAAGTGTCCCCCTCCAATTTCCATGAAACTTGGCAGGTGTACAGTCGTGGAAAGAAATACTTCCCCCATAAGCCTACTGAAATTAAGGTTATATGGGGGAAGTACTTTTTTCCATGACTGTACAGAGGGGCCCAAAGGAAGAAATACGTGTTTTTTTGTTTCAGCTAAAAAACTGTTTCAAAGGGGCAAAACCCCTCTCAAATGTCAAGATGAGGACAAATTGAAGTGAGGATCTGACCCCTGTGTCCCACTCCGATTTCCATGAAACTTGGCAGGTGTATAGAGGGGCCCAAAGGAAGAGGTACGTGTTTTTGTGTTTCAGCTAAAAAAACTGTTTTAGGGGGCAAAACCTCCCCTCAAATGTCAAGATGAGAAAAAATTGAAGTGGGGATCTGACCCCGAAACCACGTAAATATGGCATAAGAAGAAACAGGGGGCATAGGGTCCCTATATACATTTGCCAAATTTCATAGAAATCGGAGGGGGACTCAGGGGTCAGATCCCCACGTCAATTTGTCCTCATCTTGACATTTGAGGCGGGTTTTGCCCCCTAAAACAGTTTTTTAGCCGAAACAAAAAGACACGTATTTCTTCCTTTGGGCCCCTCTATACACCTGCCAAGTTTCATGGAAATCGGAGGGGGACACTTACACAACCTCCGTTGTTAGAGAAAATACGAGTTCCACTCCGCATCAGACGTACCTATGTTACATGTACAGCCAGCAGCAATAAAAATTGGGCAGCAATATTCTGAAATACTTGCTTCCCTGCAAGGTGTGTTGCCTATCTCTACGGCGATAGGTGCATTCTAATAGCAAATTTTCAATGGCTAGTTCCACCACAACCGTAGAGTTAGGCAACACACATAACACTTGCAAGGAAGCGAGTTTTTCCATGATCTAGGTGTCCCACTTTTATTGCCGGTGAGTGTATACAGAATTGGGAATTTTCAGGCGATCCGGACCAACTTCAGATACGCCCCTGTTAAGTTTATAAGACAGAGATAAATGTAGTTTTTCTTTCCCCACACAGTCCCAATCAGATATCGTGAGAACCAGAGAGAAGTCACTCCAATTTATCGAACTTACAGGAGAGAGGAAGCAATGCATTCTTAGGAATATGCCTGAATGAAAAATTCAGTAAATTTGATATCCCTGACTCCACCTTATTGCTAACGATTAGAAGTGGAGACATGTTGATCTGACTCGAAACTTCAATAGATTTTATTTAAACAAAACCAAAATAAATAAAAAACAAAGAAGTTTGGAATATTGTTATATCAAGTACAACAAGTTTGGAACATTATGTTAGGATATCATTTGTTGTTGCATTCTCAAGCCGTTTCTATCACCTATTGTCTAACGTAACAATATTCCTGCTTATGCCTGAATTCAACACCGGATGGCATACCCTCCATTTCCCTAAAGCTAAAGTTTCATTATTCACTAGCGCAGTGCTACTTAGAATGCAACAGTGCAGTGCATTGCCTTCCGAAAAGGTCATCCCTGATAACCAACCCAGTTAGAAACAGTTAAATTGTCCACAAGTAAAGAGATAAACTTTTTTATGAATGAGGTTAACCTATTAATATATAAATTCCAAGTTAATGATAAATAAACCAGTATCCCACCTGTGAATCACATGTTTTGTTCAAGTTGTTCAAGATATAGAACTACACGTGGTGAAAAGTATTTATTCAATGGGCTGATGTTGCAGAAATTACATCTGATGCAGAATGACGCCACAAATTGTCCACGTGCTTGTGATAAAGTGTGAAAAAGAAACATCCGTTTTTCTGCACAACCAATCAGATAAATCCACGTGGGAGTAAAAATAGAGGCTCGTGGACATATTTTTGTTACAATTCACTATGCTTCAGAAGCGTGCTACTCCTTATATTTCGCATTTATGCCACAAGATTCAACAATATTCTCTTAATCTTATCAAGAAAGTTGCACCTGAATCATATGAGGCTTCAAAATGAAAGAGCTTGCAAGAAAGATCATTGCATTCAGGTATGACACGCGACTGTAATCACATTTTGATTGGTCGAAATGAAACGGCATCATCTACTTCTTCTTTTGGGTCAAATAGAGTTGGTCTACGAGGTGCAAGGCCATGGACATGTGGCGCGTGGGCTACGATACGTCACCCAATCAAAACGACGACGGTGGGTTTGGGATTAGTATGAACCCATTCTATTAAAGGTCAGAAAGTGTATCCTGGTACATTTGAAGCCAAGTAGTCTGTTGCTATTTAACTACTCGCCTAATCTCTCTAATAGTAATAATAATAATAATAAATGTAGATACATACGAATAATATTAGTTTGGTTTGAGTTGGTGTTTTAAGTCCACTTTATGCACAGTAAGGCTAATCGGGACTGGTCCTACAGTTTAAAGTGGGATCCGAACCACTTGTGCCTCCACCAGGTATCGAACCCGGGACCCCTTGAATAATATTAGTTATAACAGGGTGTCTACCAAAATAACAAATCCAAATTTCTTGACTTTTTCTTTACCTTTCTTGACTTCTTATTGACCCTTCTTGACTTCTTATTGACCCTTCTTGACTTCTTATTGACCCTTCTTGACTTCTTATTGACCCTTCTTGACTTTTTATTGACCCTTCTTTCCTTTTTCTTGACCTTTTCCCCCTTTTTTCTTAACATTTATTTTATCGCTCCCTACTTAGGTACAGTTCTAAATTAAGAAAATAAATATTTTTATTCAACTCCTACCACAAGGCCAGTTAAGATGAAAACTGAAGCTGTACTGTAACAAAAGATTTGCTTTAATTATTAATGCATGTAAAAATTAATGCTTCAGACTTCATCCTGGATGGGGAATGATCAGATTACTATATTTAATATTTTAACAAAACTTCACGCATACAAGAATGCAGTTCTTAAGAAACAAGGGGAAAATCTGAATCACAACGCAATACAATTTTAGATTTCCAAATATTCAATTTTATCAAATCCCAGTACAGATACGTAACAATGTAAATTCACTATACTGTAAAAAATAGCAAAAACTATTGACCACAAGGATAATTTCTTGACTTCCTTGACCTACCTCTTGATTTCTTGACTGGTAGACAGACACCCAGTAATAATTAAAATATATTATTGTTCAAGTTACCCCTTGCACATTGCACCATGCCATGAATACATATGGCGGTGTGCAAGTAGAGTCCACACATTCTCGATCTAGGCCATATAGGAGATGATATGATAAGTACCACGCTCCGACTGCCTTTTCCCCCTAGAAACTCATTTTACTACAAACTGGTTGATCCCAGAGCCTCTAATGTCCATGTAGTGGATTGTCATAACTTCTAATACTATTCTTTTATTATCCTCGTTTCCTCTCCTTTTAAGTATCCCTCTCCCTGTTTCTTCATCTATCTCCTTCTTTCTCTGTTTCTCAATCTCTCTCCTTTCTCTATTTCTTTATCTCTTTCCTTCATTCATCCTTTTTCTATCTGCTTCCTTACTTCCCCCGTTCTCAATATCTCTGATTCATTCCCTGTTTCTCTACACCTTTTTATTCTTTCCCTGATTCTCTCTTTCTTTTTCCCTGTTTCTCTTTTCTTCATTCTTCATCCTTCCTTCACTATTTCTCAATATATTTCCTTCCTTCACTGCTTTGCCATCTGTTTCCTTCATTCACTCTTTATCTACCTCATTCATTTCCTGTTTCTTCAACCCTTTTGTTCTTTCCCTGTCTCTCTTTTCTTTTTCCATGTTTCCCCATCTCTCTCCTTCATTCACTTCTAATAACTTTCATTGATTCCCTATTTCTCCACCCCTTTTAATCTTTCTCTGTTTTTCTTCACTATTTCACCATCTATTGTGTTCTTTCACTGTTTCTAAATCTCTTACCTTCTTTCACTGTTTCTAAATCTCTTTCCTTATTTCACTGTTTCTAAATCTGTTACCTTCTTTCACTGTTTCTAAATCTCTTACCTTCTTTCACTCTTTCTAAATCTCTTTCCTTCTTTCACTGTTTCTAAATCTCTTACCTTCTTTCACTGTTTCTAAATCTCTTTCCTTCTTTCACTGTTTCTAAATCTCTTTCCTTCTTTCCCTGTTTCTAAATCTCTTTCCTTCTTTCCCTGTTTCTAAATCTCTTTCCTTCTTTCCCTGTTTCTAAATCTCTTTCCTTCTTTCACTGTTTCTAAATCTCTTTCCTTCTTTCCCTGTTTCTAAATCTCTTTCCTTCTTTCACTGTTTCTAAATCTCTTTCCTTCTTTCCCTGTTTCTAAATGTCTTTCCCGTATGTCCCTATCCGTTTATATTTATTTAGATTGCAATATGTAGGTTAGTCGTTGATAAGCTGTTTCTAAAAACGCGTAATTTTCTTGGAAAATACCAAATATTCTGGCGAATTTTGAAGACTTTCGTGTCAAATATCGGGTCGATTTTTTTATGAAGCGTGAAAGACGTTCTTTTTCATCTTTCTCAGTATAATATATTCTCAAGTTAGGATTGACAAAAAATATGTAGTGTTTGAAAAGGACCTTTGCAACATTTACAATTAAGCTTCAGAAATTATACCAGCTCGTCAGCATTACATTTTACATTTGTAATATTTAAATCATTGAGAAATACTGACTGATTCAAAAGTGTCACATTTAGAACACGCTGAGGATTTCACAGCTTCGGGAGTTGTCAGTCGCAGGATACGTAAAGAAACAATATTCTTATGAAAATAGAATGAGAAGATGAATAAAATGAAGTATTTTTACTCACATTTTATTTCTTCCTAAATCATAACGGTTTTTGTTTTGCTTAAATTAAGAAACAATAATGCATACTGTAGAGTTTGTATTTATGCATTGGACTGCAGGCAAAAGAACCTTACTAGGTAAAACTGTGATGACACTGCCATCTACTATACAATCTTTACACCAGTCAGAACAGAAATTCATAACGGCCAGTGCATTGATTAGTACTACACGCTTATGCTGAATTAAAATAGATCAAGGTATAATTAAGTAATTTTATAATCATCATAACTAACTAACTCTCTAGTTTATGGCTGCAGCAATACAAGCCTTCCATCTGTCCTTATCCTGGACAAGATCAATCCACTCTTTTCCATCCTTACCAATTTCCTTTAGATCCATCTTAACATTATCCCTCCATCTTCATCTTGGCCTTCCTACAGGTCTCTTACCATCAGGTTTCCCATCAAGAATACTGTAAACCCTTCCTTCCTCTCCCATTCGTGCCACATGGCCTGCCCACCTAAGTCTTCTTGATTTAATTATTCTAATAATATCTGGACATGAATACAAATTATGTAGTTCTAAATTATGTAACCTTCTCCACTTATCTGTCTCCTCATTCCTTTTAGGTCCAAATACTCTTAATTTATGTTCTTCTTTTAAGGTAAGTGACCACGTTTCACAGCCATATAATACTACAGTCAAAATTACTGTTTTGTATATTTTAACTTTTAATTTCTTAGATATTATACGAGAAGACAGAAGTTTATGAAGAGAGATGTAACACGCATTTTCTGAATTAAGCCTGCTTTTTATTTCCTCTTTAATATAATTTGCATCTATAATAATAATTGTACAAACAATACTTGTTTTCATATATTTATAACTATGATAGTACAAAAATAACGTGTGCAAGGGATGCGTTACAGTGCAAAGTCCCCATGTCGATTGCAGGTCGACACAAGATAAAACAAAACGGCAAGTAAGCAACACTTGAATTAAAAACAAACAAGGCTATTGTTAATAGAATTATCTCGAAACGGCTGTTGTTGTTCAAGTCGCAAAGAGCATTTGTGTGTATATATACACACGTACACATCGTAACGTACGCAAGTCTTGCGAATTCACATCATGGGTCTCTTCAGCCTCACGTCTCTCACTGTGACACTCCTGTGTGTGCAGCATGTGCTTAGTCATGGCTTCATGTATGATCCTCCCATGAGGTCGTCCATGTGGCGCTTTGGCTATGACGCTCCACGCAACGACTTAGACCAGGGTCTCAACTGTGGAACTTTTGATGTGAGTATGTTGTCCTTGGCAACATGAATTCGGGTATCCCCCATTGGACACCGGTGTTGATGTTGAGAAGCAGGTTACTTTCGTAGAATTAGGGCCGAACGTGATTGAGAATTGGAATACTAGTGTGGGGAAAATGACACTTGCGTGTGGGTAGAAGCACTTGTGGACAGATTAAATAGGGACACTTGCGTGTAAGTAGAACCACTTGTGGGGAGATTGAGAACAGGCACACTTGCGTGTAGATAGAAACACGTGTGGGGAGATTGAGAATAGGGACACTTGCGTTTAAGTAGAGACACTTGTGGGGATATTGAGAATAGGGACACTTGCGTGTACGTAGAAACACTTGTGGGGAGATTGAGAATAGGGACACTTGCCTGTAAGTAGAAACACTTGTGAGGAGATTCAGAAGAGGGACACTTGCGTGTAGGTAGAGACACTTTTTGGGAGATTGAGAATAGGGACACTTGCGTGTAGATAGAAACACTTGTGGGGAGATTGAGAATAGGGACACTTGCGTGTAAGTAGAAACACTTGTGGGGAGATTGAGAATAGGGACACTTGCGTGTTGGTAGAAACACATGTGGGGAGATTGAGAACAGGGACACTTGCGTGTAAGTAGAAACAATTGTGGGGAGATTGAGAATAGGGACACTTGCGTGTACGTAGAAACACGTGTGGGGAGATTGAGAATAGGGACACTTGCGTGTAGGTAGAAACACTTGTGGGGAGATTGAGAATAGGGACACTTGCGTGTAGGTAGAAACACTTGTAGGGAGATTGAGAATAGGGACACTTGCGTGTTTGTAGAAACACTTGTGGGGAGATTGAGAATAGGAACATTTGCGTGTAGGTAGAAACACTTGTGGGGAGATTGAGAATAGGGACACTTGCGTGTAAGTAGAAACAATTGTGGGGAGATTGAGAATAGGGACACTTGCGTGTTTGTAGAAACACTTGTGGGGAGATTGAGAATAGACACACTTGCGTGTAAGTAGAAATACTTGTGGGGAGATTGAGAATAGGGACACTTGCGTGTACGTAGAAACACGTGTGGGGAGATTGAGAATAGGGACACTTGCGTGTAGGTAGAAACACTTGTGGGGAGATTGAGAATAGGGACACTTGCGTGTAGGTAGAAACACTTGTAGGGAGATTGAGAATAGGGACACTTGCGTGTTTGTAGAAACACTTGTGGGGAGATTGAGAATAGGGACACTTGCGTGTAGGTAGAAACATTTGTGGGGAGATTGAGAATAGGCACTTGCGTGTAGGTAGAAACACTTGTGGGGAGATTGAGAATAGGGACACTAGTGCACAAAAAGGACGCTTGCGTGTAGGTAGAAACACTTTTGTCGTGATTGAGAATAGGGACGCTAGTGCGGAGTAAGGAAAGACGCTTGCTTATAGATGAGACAGGCACGCTTTTCCGGAGATTGAGGATAGCAAGTGCTAGAGATGCTTGAGCAAAAAAACTAATAATTGCATGTACATAAGGGAAGCTGCACTAAAGTCCGCCCGGCCAAAGAATGGACTTGAGGAAACCCAGACTTTCCGCCTCCAGTTCAAGGGGGGAAAGCGGTGTTGCTACAGGTTGCTACACGCCTGATTTTTTGTCCAGTCGTACACGACCTCTTCCTGTCGACAAGCTCCCTTCGTTCGCATTTCAGGGAGAGGAAGGGAATCGGAGACCCATTCGCTTGCTACGTGGTGGCAACCATTAGGCTTCGCCGTGCATGACCTTGTTGGGGGTGCCACCTGTTTCGAAAACGACTCAAAACGAAAAATTTGTCAACACAGAATACCACGAGAATTCCCCCTCACCACGGCAACTGGACAAAGCCGATTGGTTCAGTTGTTCATGTGACCCTTCATGTCTTTCGACAGAAAATACAAAAATAGAATTTCCAAGTCCGTTCTTTCGCCGGAACCACTTTATATTGATAAGAAAGATGCTTGCGTAAAAGGAGGTACACTTGTACAGCCGATGGCAAAGTAATGGTAGACGAATTGCCTATCACCATTTCATTTACAATATTTTTCTGTAATGTAAGGGTGATGAATTGAAGGCAAATGCCGATAAGCAAAGAATAGTGTCTACTTCAGTATCTATTCCTTAAAAAAGCAGAGGATATGGAATGATAACTATTTAAAAAATAACGATGGGTAATTTTGCGTGCTGTTATCTTAGCCTCCCAGTGTACGGAGATTGAGAATAGCGGAACCTACGGGTACTCGTAGTTAAGTAAATGTGACCGGTAGAGTAATATCCACGAAATTTAGAATTAGGACATTTGTACGTAAAAAGGGACACTTGTGTGTAGTAAGGGCCACTTGTGTGTAGAAAGGGACACTTGTGTGTAGAAGGGGACACTTGTGTGTAGAAGGGGACACTTGTGTGTAGAAGGGGACACTTGTGTGTAGAAAAGAACATTTGCGTGCAGAATAAGGACATTTGTGTGTAGAGAGGGACACTTGAGCGAAGACAGCAGAGGAACATCAAATAAAAGCTATTGAGGCTTGAAACTCTCCCCTTCCAATTGGGTTACTCTCCAACACATTAGCAACAGCCGTGTGAGATTACAATATGATAATTGTTGTTTCAGGTACAATGGGGCCAGAACGATGGCCTGTGCGGCGAGTGTGGCGACAACTACGCAGATCCCAGGCCACGTGACAACGAATCTGGCGGCAAGTGGTGGACAGGGGAGATCGTGAAGGAGTACAAGGAGGGAAGCGAAGTGCCCATCGTTCTCTCCATCCAGGCACCACACATCGGGTACTTCGAGTTCCGCGTCTGCCCCAGGGACGACCCACTCACCTTGGAGACCCAAGAATGCTTTGACCAGAATCTTCTCCAGTTGGCTGACGGGTCTGGAACCCAGTTTCATATGACCGAGCACATCGCAGGGAACTACACGGCTGTGGTCAAGCTTCCGGAAGGTGTGACGTGCACCAACTGTGTGATGCAGTGGTACTGGAGGGCTGGTTAGTATTTTGCCTTGATATCCCCAGTTTTTAAGTAGTAATTTACTAACTGAAACTAGTTACTTTCTGAAAGGGGTTACTGTAACTAAGTTACTATTTCAAGTAACGAGTAAAGAAAGTAACACTTACTTATACAGTTACTGTTTTGTACGTTTCAACAGTAATGAACAAAATTATGATTTGCTTTTATACAGGGTATCTCAAAAGTAATAGCGCAAACTGACACACGTGAAAGTACACGATAATAGAAGCAAAAAAGTCTCAGTAAACATGGGTCTGCAAATGAATCGTTTTCGAGATAATCGCGAATGTGTGATTTCAAGCCGTACCGACTTCTTTGTTTGTAAACGCCTTCCTAGTTGGTGAAATGGTAATAATGTGTGCGAATGTGTGGTTAGAATTGGTCACAAGCATGTACAATTCTCTGTACGGATTGTATACATCCTATTTGATTACAACGCCACCTCTCGGAAATGTTCTGTTTTGTAAACAAAGAGCAAACCTCGGACGCGGTGTTTACAAAATGCAATCAATGACGGCTTGTAACCACACATTCGCACACATTATTAGCATTTTACCAACTAGGACGACATTTACAAACAATTAAGTCAGTGGCGGCTTGTAATCACACATTCGCTGTTATCTCGAAAACGGCTCGTTTGCAAACCCATGTTACTCAGACTTTTTAGCTTCTATTACCGTGTACTTTCACCTGTGTCAGTTTGCGCTATTACTTATGGGACACCCTGTATATGTAGTAAAAATATTATTTCTGATACACACGTTTTAATACAAGCAAATGATTTGCATGACGTAATTGTTCAAATAGCTAAGGTCTTAGTTTGAATCTTATTGTTCCTATGTTTTTATATTTAAACATAAGGTTTTTAAAATTTAATGAAAATTATTTTTACTATTACATCGCCATTAGTGAAGAAAAGAACAATATTGCAACACGTTCTTCGAAGGTAACTTACTTACTTTTTAAAGTAAAGGTAACAGATCAATGAGATCAGTTACTGTTTCGCAAAGTAATTGCTACTTTATTACTTTCGAGCAAACTCAGTTACTCTTAGGTTTATTTCCAACGAAAATTGCTACCACATACATGTAAATTTTGAAAAGGAATTGATTGCTATATATCATCTACATAGTTCACAAATTAATTATACTGCAAACTCGAATATTTCATAACAGAATTTTAATATTTTACTCTGGTGATCATCCATGACGTAGCAACTTCACGTGAAATTTATGTGACTAATGGAAAATTCAAAGTAACTTTATTCCGAATTCAGTATTCCCTTAGTTAAGTAAATCCCTGCTAATTTAAAGCAAATTGTTGCTTCAGCAATTACGATAGAAAGCCAACAAAACTTATGCTGACATCTGACAATAAATTTTAAAAACATAATGTAATGTACAACGTTGCCACTTTAAATCAGTGACCCTTGAAAAGTTTTACCGAATCTGTTGTGAGTGAGCATTGTAGTATGTATAATCATGTAGCTACGAAGAAGAAGAACAAATATATTCAATAGTCTGTGGTTGATTACGAGGGAGTTCGTTCAGATTCCTCAGGCGCCAGCCATGCTGTACACGTGTTGAAAGTTATTAAATATCGTTTGTGTTTTATATGTAAACATGGGCGTCCGGAAGGAGAGGGCAAAAAGGGCTGCGCCCCCCACCCTGAAAATGGATGTTACCTTAAACTTATATATTACCCACATATTTTTTATTTCATTCACAGTGATTTATGTTAATTATTGAAAGGGTGTTGCACTTCAATCTGAATAAGTTTTTTTTTGAGGGAACAGAACTGTTATGGGGGAGACATATGTCTCGTTTGGCCCCCCCTGGAAAAATTACCATGCTTGCCCCTCACTGGAAAAAATCCTGTGGACGTCCATGTGTGTAGAATGCATTTTATTGTATGTATCCATGTTTTCACGTGTACCTAAGCATTCTATAACCACTCTGAACGTTTCATAATCTATCTGTATATCTTGGATATGTACAAATAAAATATATATATACTTTTCAGGCGTGAATTTTATGCCTAAAGAAATAAAAACTTCGTTCTAGTGCAACTTGACGAGGCTTCACAAGTGCATATGGATAAAAACTACCAAGAACTTGAGTGATTAGAAAGTGCCTCCCCGATATATTAGTACCAGCTGATTAGCCGGCGTTGCGCGGGTATTTATTTATCCCAATCTTCAATTGTGTAAAATGTAACTAATTTTATTTAATCGTGAATGTCATCAATTAGCTTAGCGACTCCGAAAACTATGGATTCGACGCTAATCTAGGTCATTTGTGGCATTTTATTAATCCCCATAGGTGATGGAGTTAAACCACATTGGGAGTGTCACGAAAACTATGGATTCCATTCGCAACACAGCCTGAATGTTAGACAACCCGAGAAACACTATCGTTGTGCGGTTTGCATAGAGTCACGGATGTCTGCCTGTGCGGAATTTAATATCGGTGGTTCTCGATTATTTTTACATGTCACCCCTTCGCACCCCCACCCCTAGTGGCGTCTTACCCCCACAGTATTTATTTCCAGGTTGCACGTGATGCGTGTACAAAGTTTGGTTGAAATTGTTCCAGGCGTTCGAGCGTTATGCCGGAACAAACAAATATACACATCCACACACACACACATCCATTTATATATATATATATATATATATATATAGTATATATAGAGATTAACATCTTCGCCTTGTAATCAAGGAATCCCGGGTTCGATACCCGGTGGATGCACACAGTGGTCTAGAAACCACTTTAAACTGTAGGTCCAGCTTAGCAGTCTGTGCATAAATTAGACTTAACAAGAACTCGGGCGCTTAAAACATAGATATGATTTTTGTTATATATTCCTTTTTCTTACACTTGTGGCTAATCGCGACGATGAGGATGAGTGATGATTAGATCGGATTGATGCATAGGTCGAGATTAGAACACGTAACCACTCTGTCGCGGAGGTCGGGTGCTAGACCATACACTCTAGTAGTGTGCACTATGTGTACTATGTTCGTATCTCCTTATATCCGTCTCGGGTTTAACTTTACTTAAGTTTTGTTGATCGATAAGCAAGTTTTAACATAATCAAAATATAAGTAGATCTGACAATATGCAGAAGAATCTATGAGCAGATAATATTGAACACATACGTTAATAATGTATGCTCTTATTTCTAAGATGCAATTAAATAAATTTCTGGTACTTACAGGCAACAGGTGGGGAGACTGTGGAAACGGCACTTCTGCAGGAGGCTGTGGTCCTCAGGAATCATACAGGAACTGCGCAGATGTGTCTATTCTGTAAGAGGAGTACGATTGTCAATAAGTAAGTTCTGTATATTTTAACCTTATCATTACATTTATACGGTTTTTTGTTTAGAATATAAAGAAAAATGACCATTCTGTTCATCCCGAGGAATCATTGACTAGTGTGAACCTGACATCATATGCAGGGTTTGCCTAAAAAAATAGACACTTTCGAAGTTTTACAGAAAGAAGAGTTTTAATAATATGGCTGAAACACTTACATGATTTGAAGAGTATGTCGTGAAGTTTACATTGGAAAGTTACAAGTGTTCTACAGGGTGACCCTTTTGTAACAGGATAGATATCAATGCGATAGTCCAGTTCTTCTCTCCCAGGACTTTTCCCCTTGCACAGACAACCACTTTCCTCAAATGTCTTGCTCCAATCGTAGATGGACTGCCTTATAGGTGGTTGTTTCCCATACCGTGTTCTAAAACGACGCTGTACGAAAGTAACGGAATTTGTTCTTGCAAATTCAATCACGCACGAAACCTTCTCCACCTGGCTAGCGGCCATATTGCTCGACTTACGTCAAGGGTGCTCACGTAATGCTGACGTCACGAAGACAAACGAAAAGCGAAGGTCGTAAACTTGAAGGCTTTCCCTATTCAACAGTACTAAATGCTTTCTCATGTAACAAACAAATTTCACTTTCTAAGCGTTTAAACTGTCTGTTTCTTTTAGGCTAACCCTGTATAGTCACGGACACTTGTGGGTTGCAATGATACCAGTGGGATTGTTACAACCCAGAAGTGTCCGTGAGTGTACACACAAATAACTAAATGCATCAAATCTATTTCATGTACCAGAAACGCATCGATTGATGCACTAAAACATGTCTTTTTGGCTTTTGTCAAGAATCAGGTTTACAGTTTAATGTATTATGTGTATCGTTTGTACAAGTAACGCCATGTATGCCGAGCTGCACTTTAATGAGTCAACTGATGCATTTTTTGATGAATCTCTCTTCATCTTTCTCCATTGATGCTCTTAAACATTATGGTACGCTACAAACTTTATGCTTTCTTTTTTGTTTCAACTTATGTATTTACGTTTCCGTATAGTTTAGTATAGTTACACTGAATACATTTACAAGGTAAGTCTTGTAAATGTGTTCAAGCGTTGTTTACAACTGAATCCCTAGTGGTGGACGAATACGCCTACCACCAAAGCAAAAAGTTTAATTCGCACTTCAAATTGATATTTTCTAAACTCATGTCCTAATTAAATAGGCAAATACTGTGATGTAACTTACTTAAATGTTCATTCAGCTTATGTGCTCCTTACAAACCAAGCTCATTCCGGTGAAAAACATAAAAGTAACAACAGGCGATGCGAGTCATGTCATGAACATACGTCACAAAGCATAGACTCGCATAGCGTAGCTCATTCCTTTGTTTAATGTACGTTAAGGCTATTTCAACTCTAGTAATCTTGGGACTGTCTATTTGTTCTTTCAGATTGGATAACACGTTTTGTACACACCGTCTTTCAACCAAACAAATATGACGTCAGAACAAAACGAACATGTGTATTTATACCACAAAAGTTGATATAAAATGTACTTGCATTCTGTATTCAAATCCATGCTTACATTCTGCTATAAAATAGATTGGCATTGCGAATTTATGGAAAATTACTGCTCCAGCAGTTACTGTAAATAGAATAAACTTACACCGGACGGAAAATTGTATAATTTAGCAGGAACATCTGTCGAAACATTTTAACTCCTACTTAGATAATTCTTCTTGATAGTGTCTGTAATCTTCTTCATTAGTAATAAAATTATTATAGAAATGTTCATTCTTGTATTATTTTGTAATATTTAATTCTAGTGTTAAATTTATGATTTAGTTTGGTTGATTGCTTGAATTAGATTATTTTACGAGTCACTTTTGACTAATCGCGAAGGTGAGGATGAGTGTTGATAAGATGTAAGAGATGAAGGGACAATCACAAACACATATGTACAACACACAAGTCCCATACAGGATTATACTGGCCATGGTTCCAGACGCCAGAGCTTCATTAGTCTGCAAAATATAGCCCATGGTGTGCAAGTGAGGTTGACATTTGGGTGTCTCAGAAAGGCTCACTCATTATTATTATTATTACGTATTATCATTAACGCCTTGTTTTAAATGGCGGAGTAAAGTCCGTACAAAGCCTTTTCTTCCACTCAACCATATACGGTATGCGCCAAAATATACAGTACTGAAACTCGCGCATCTCGAACATGTGGTTGCGTTTGTCGACGGGGCATAGCTCCAGCTGCACGTGTTCGCAGTAATGAAAAGGAAGTTGTGTTGTGCAGTTGTTGTCGGAAATGGGTCTCTCGACGGAGGAAAAAGTATTCATAGTTGAGCATTATTTCCGCTCATACGGAAGCGGTCGTGAAGGTGGACCGAGTTTGAAAAAGGTGACTGGTCTATATGCAACCGAAATGACAATCGTCCACTCCACATGCCCTAACCTAACCTTAGGTTTCCTGACAGTTGTGCAACCCAAAAGGCACGATTGTTATTTGGGTTGCATATTGACCAGTCACTATATTGTAACATGTCTTATACTTTTGTTCATCTTTTCATTTCAGTACTGTATATTTTAGCGCATACTGTACATTAAATTATACAATATTACATTAACACAAAGTACATTTAGTCATTTCACATATGTCCACACACACACACACACACACGCACACACTATATTCATACATACAAGTCTTAACGCGATGAATATAGCACACCAAATACAAAATATATAAAATACTAAATACGAGATACATAATGCAAAATTTACAATTGCATTTAAGCAAATAGAAGGCATTATAACAATTCATTCACTTGCATATGCCTTTCAGTCTGCTTGACAGGGGAAGATCTAACGACTACTCTGAAGAGAGTGGCGAACACGTGTGCCGAAGGAAACGACGGAGCTTACTGTTCTGGAGCTTTCTGGCAACTGATTCCACAACCTTACAGCCGATACGGAGAAATATTTGGCGAAGAACTTCGATCTGTGGAGGGGGATGAAAAGAGATGAGATGTTGCGTGATCTGGTGCCGCGATCGCGAAATTCGTAAAGAAATTGGAAGCGCGAGAGAAGATAGGAAAGTGACTTGAGGTTGGAATTTGTAGAGCAAGATCAGTGTGTGCAGCGTTCGTCTTTCTTGCATACGCAGCCACCCCAATTTCAGAAAATCAGGTGATAGGTGGTCCCAATATTTTAAATTAAATATTGTACGCAGGCATTTTGAATACCTATCATACGTCTAGTTGACTCACCTGTTAAGACGGAATACGCTACGTCACAATAGTCCCAATGACATAAAACCAGTGACTGGCATAGCTTGGGTTTGATAGAGGTGGGGAGGAACTTACCCACGCGTCTTATACGAGATGTGGCTAGAAAAAAACCGGATTGATGTTGCTGTCGACAAACGGCAAGCGCGTGAAGGTCAAGCGATGAATGAGTGTATAATGTGATATCCTGCCTATCGGCTGTGTGATTGCCCAGGGTGCGCGGCGCTCAGTTCTTCTGTAGCTTGTGGACGAAGTGAACCGTACATCTGTGCTCCGTCGGAAAAAAATTAAGTGTGAAAGTGGAACAGCGTATCAGTCTGAAGTTTCTTACCAAACTTGGTAAATCCGCCACAGAAA
Source organism: Lepisma saccharinum (assembly GCF_977018435.1). NCBI lineage: Eukaryota > Metazoa > Arthropoda > Insecta > Zygentoma > Lepismatidae > Lepisma > Lepisma saccharinum. The sequence continues at coordinate 11,153,417 of NC_139244.1, read as the reverse complement.
CTTATGGTTTGTTGAAGGAAGCGTACTGAGATGTCTGTTTATCACGCACTCAAGTATTTAAGTGGTTTAGAGAGGGACGAGAAGTGATTGCGAACGACAAGCGTCCTGGACGGTCTTGCACGTCAAAAACGGAATCAAACATTGCAAATGTCGGTGAATTGATTCGAATTGTGCACCCGAAGGTCAAACTGTCAACCAATAATATTTCATTACGATGCTGACGACCCTTCGTGAGCGAGTAAAAAGACGACGACATGATTTATGGAAAAGGAAGTCATGGATTCTTCATCAGGGCAATGCTTCTGCCCACACGACATTGTCACTCAAGGCTTTATTGGCTAAGTATGGAATCCCATGTTAGAACATCCATCCTATTCGCCGGATCTCGCTCCGTGCGACTTTTTTTAGTCCCAAAGATCAAATCAGCACTGAAAGGAACCAGATTTAAGACCGTAGAATGTGTGAAAACAAAAGCGACGGAGGTCATGAACATGGTTTCGGAAAATGATTTCCAGCACTGTCTCCAGCAATGGAAGATTCGTATGGAGCGGTGCATCGATAGTGCAGGGGGGTACTTTGAAGGGGATAATGTTCATATTGTACAAAATAACCAATAAAAGATTTTGTAGCAACAGTCCGGTTTTTTCTAGCCACAGAGAATACAGAGATGCGAAGGCTTTCCTACATGCGGAACTTCTGTGATGTGACCATGATAATTCCCAGATCTTTAACAGTTTGTTTAAATTGAATGCGAGTCGAATCTACAAGAATGGAAGGTTGAATGTTCGGATCTATGAAACGTTTTAGTATATCAGAAGCTATCAAAATAGCTTGTGATTTTTTTTGGTTCCTTTACACCCCTGAGATAATTTGGTGTTGGAAGTGTGACGGTTCAACAGTTCCTGGTACATAAATGAATATAGAGCAAACACAATTAGCTTTCTTTGTCTTTATAATCTTTAAATGACGCAACCCTCATTTCGTTCCCTACAGATGGAGTAGACTTGTTATATAAACAGCTGCCTGCATTACGTTGCAACAAAACATTTTCTTATATTTTAAGCACACTCAAATAATTGGAACATACCTAAGAAAGTACACTATCGCTCTTGCAAAGTGACAGTTAATGCAATGCTGCACCACAAATTACTGGGAGGAAGTCTTCACAGAACTTTTTTAAAGCCACTCATGTTATGCAGGGTCCCGATGTTTTGGGATCGGAAATAAAATGTTGCCAATTAATTTTGCCATTCGGAAATCATGTACCAGATCCGAGACATTTTAGATGTTTCTGTATTAAAAGTATTTGTGTCCAAAATTACTTGTAATTGTCAGTCTTTTATTTAAAACAAAAGTGAAGACAATTGTTTTTGGAAGAAATGGGTTAAAACTGCATTTACTACGTCAGTGGCGCAACCACAGGAGGGCATTCCCCCCAACCTTGGACGGAAATAAATTCTAGGGGGTACAAACATTGACAACCAAGGAAACCGGCAGCGGGCACAGAGGGGCAATTGCCACCCTAGATTTCAAATTTTATGCAAATGAAAAGACATTTCGTAAAATTTTCTTGCTCACTTCGCTCGCAATAGTTCATTTTCTTACTTTTACCAAGTTCAGAGCCGAATTTACGAGGCGTCGGCCCTGGGCGCCGAACGATCTAAATCAAAATTTGTAAAAGAGAATGTCATGGCGCCCTGTAAAATTATTTGCGCCCTATTAAATCAATATTGTTTTCAATTTGCAAAAAATTGGATCTAAATATTTTTTTGCACGCTTCGCTCTCAATATATGGTTTTCTGTAATGTATTGTGAATTACCACAGAGAGAAGTAAAACTTCTCTTAATTCATTTTGTCTTAAATGCATGAACAATTGTTTGGAGGAAAAGGAGCGCGCACGGAGAGGCAATGTATGTAATTTTGCTGTTTATTTATTATGAGATGGGTTTAAAGAAACTTTGAATACGTACACAATTATTGTTAGTATGTTGTAAGTGTATTTTCATTTTTTACGTCGCTCAAAACATATATTGTGCATGAAAGTTATAAATGTTATGTGTAAATAAATAATTTCATTCGGAATGCATTTATCAAGCATTTTCTATCTTTCAAAAATACAGTGTGCTTGTTTTCCATCATTAATGTGAAATTAAAGATTTAAAAAAAGAATTTCAAATCGTTTGTTCCAACACAAATGCTTTTGCACCGACATCTGCCTTTTTTTGTGTAATTGAAAAGAATGATAACGTCTTTCATACTACTACTATATAATAGTAATACCCTTATTTATTATTATTATTGGTACCTTTATCCTGGTCCTGGTACTTGCCCCCCAGACAAAAATTCTTGGTTGCTCCTCTGTACTCCGTAACATCGATATGGTCCATGGTACAGTCAACGAATTTGAACTGCCTCGGTAGCTCAGTCGTTAGTCCATGGCGGAGTGGTCGGCACATCGCGCTACGAAGTCAGGGGGTTCCGGGTTCGAATCCCGGCTAGGACATGGATGTTTGTGTTTGTCCGTAATGAGAAAAACCGAGAATTTGTAAAATTGAAATGAGTGAAAGTTGAGAAAATGTGAGAATGACGGGGATACTACCGCATAGGGGTATTCCTTTAAAAAATACATATATACATATAGTCGTTAGGACTTCTAACTACTATGCGAGAGACCCGGGTTCGATCCCCGGCGGAGGAGAACCTGGCTTTTTATCCACCCGTTCAAGCGGCTCCGGAGCCCACCCAGCGTCGTATAAAGTGGGTACGTGGAGAAACTCTGGGGGATAAAGGCGTCCAGGGGCGTGCTGATCACACCACCACCAACTTCGGCCGTGATCAAGAAAGTGTGGGGCCCTAACGTCACAACTCCATACGCCTTCATGGGGAGCATATTATTTAAATACTTTTTTATTTACATTAGAACTATTAAGAATTAAATACTAATTCGTTTGGTTTGATTTGGTGTTTTAAGTCCACTTTGTGCACAGTAAGGCTAATCGGGACTGGACCTACAGTTTAAATTGGGATCCGAACAACTATGTGCCTCCACCGCGTATCGAACCCGGGACCCCTTGAATATAAGGCAAGTAATAGAAAATTCTACTTAAAACGAATGGAATAATGTCTGCATCCTGGACAAAAGTGCTGTATAAACGGGGCTGTACTTGAGGATTCGACGTATACTCTATGGTTAAGCGTACTCATTAGCGTATATCCTCTGTTACAATGGGCATACTCTCTAATTTCGTTTAATTTATATTTCTTTGTATAATTTGCCCTTTTCTCCACTCAGCTGATTGAGAAGTGACGCTCCCTTTCTTTAATCAAAGTTTGAGTTTACATGGCTCGAGATTTCAAAGTATCAAGTTATAGGTATTATGCGAAAGTCTCGACAATGTCTTGTTTATCTTTTCCGCAACAATTGGCGGCAGACTAATTTTTAAACGCGACAATTGAGGTCTATTGTATTACAGTCGTCGTCATTTGGTTGGCTCGCACCGCGTATTTTTGCGATTTCTAGCCAAAGTTCAGACACTATTATCACAAGCAATTATGTACATAGGCGCAACTTGGCGGGGACAAGGGGGTACACTTGCATTGATGCCAAATTGTTTTTGTTAGTGACAGTTGATTAATTTCGTCTAGTAAATATAGGTAATAATCGTAGCGATGGTAGTGTAATGAAAATGAAAGTGACTGCTGGTTAATTGTTCATGTTTTTTCTAGGGTTTGCTCTTCTAATAATATTTGATTAGTTAATTTGTTAATAAATAGAGAACCTTTGTTAACCTCCCGGGGACTGAGGAGCAAAATAATTAAGAGTAATATTTGTGATCTTGCAAATATCACAGTTACATTTTATTATTTATTTATTTAGTTTGGAAAACTTCAAGCCTCCCCCGAAGTTCGATTCTGCCCCCTCATAATATTAGGCCCCAAGTTACGCCCATGATTATGTATATATGATATGTTCCAACATAATGATTACTAAGGTCCATTTTCATATTTACACTATTGACTTCTTGATTGATTGATTGATTGACTTGCTTTATTTTACTTCGCATTTTGTGCCACTTTTGGCTAATTTGCGAAGATGGGGATGAGTGATGATATGATGAAATTGATGAACGGACACTCACAAACATCCATGCCCGGGCCGGGATTCGGACCCGAGACCTCTAGCGTTGTAGCGCAATGTGCTAACCACTCCACCACAGGGCTGGCACTATTGACTTCTTACTGAGTGCATTTGTCCATTCTGGTCTTATGATAGTATGACGTCTAAATAATTGTGAGGGTCATGAGTGTTTAAAATTAGATTGTACTCCGATGTTTTCGAGCGAAACTATAAAGTATCCAAATAAGTGTAGTACAGAAGGTCGATCCGCGTATGTTTGTCCGATTTTGGACTAGCACTTACCTTATGAAAATCCACGGGACCACCATCGGTTGGCCTCAATGTGTTCACCGTGTGTCTTGGCAATAGCCCTGCACCGTATCTTCCATTGTAGGAGGCTACGATGAAGTACAGGAAGTGGAACCTTCTGCCATTCCTCCTGACAGGCTTTCCACAGGCCCCAGAGACTGATGACACGACGAGAAAAAAAGTGCCAGTTTCAGTAGACCAAACCCACAGAAATCCATGTGACTCGCATTCGGTGACTTCACCAGTATATCGTGAAATGGAATAGCCCGAATGCCGGTGTCTGTCGCCATGTGTTGCAGAAAGTTCTGGGTAGAACGAGATGTATGTGATGAGGCCTTATCCATATGCACAGATACTTGATTTACGGTATTTTCATACAAACGCGGCAGATCGTCTGTATAAATCGGGGTCAGGATATTCTGCTGAAAGAACGCAGAATTGATTTTACAGTTTTTTCAGACCAGACGAATAGTTAACTTGCCTTGATAGGTGTTCCCGCGACAACCAGAAATCCCTTCGAGAAAGTTGCTTTGCAATGACGGACGAAATCTGGACGGCATTTTGCATCGCGTGGAGTGTACGTTATGGCTGGAATTTTGCCACAATCTGATAGATAAATCCATGCCTCATCTAGTATGGCCACAAACTTCGCGTTTTCGCCGGATAAATGGCGTTCGTAGAGGCGCCTGCTGTTGGTCGTTCTCTCACACCTATGAGCCTTACTGAGGTAATGTCCACGGCATTTAAAGACCCTCCAGAGGTTTAATTTCTCACGTAGGGTGCAGTTCACAGTTGACTGGGCCACATGGAGTCATGTCGCCATCACACGTTGCATCGGGGGTTTTCCTATAGCGCCATTCGACACAACTTCCGAGAGACAGGTGGCGTCACTGCAGTGCACTCTCGCTTCCTCAACCCCCTGGTGGGCGACTGAATAGCTGGAACCTCGTGGTTTTTATGCCGCTTGATTATGTTCTTGATGGTCGTCGAACCCAAGGTGCATCCATGTTCTTTGCACTGTTTCTGAATTTTCGACACCAAATATTTGGCGTGGAAAGTGCAACTACGTAGTCCTCCCCAATACGGTTCACCTTAGGAGCCATGATGCACACAACACACACTCGCAATAGTGCCACGATACTATAGGCTCTAACCATCCTCCCACGCTTTGAACCGCTTGGATAGGTTCATTGTGTGTGCAGGGGTGACGGTTCAAAATCGGACACATATACATGGATCGACCTTCTGTACGAGGCTGAGAGATTAATGACATCGGAAATGGAACCTGTACGCGTAATAAATGTTTATATAAAATGTCTCGATATTGTTGTCTTAAGTGGCATTGAAAAAATAAATGATTGAGCGATTACACAGCTTCTGCGCACTGACAGGAACTTGAGGACACAATTTTGAAACGTGCTAAATGCTGTTTAACTAAAACATGACATGTACGAATTCTTAATATAAACACAACCACTGCCCCAGGCAGATTCATGTTTGGGTAAGAAGGTCTTTGATTACTGACTTGAGCACGCCACCTATAGGATGTAGTATTTATAGTTCTTTTTGGCACCAGTCATTCCATTGCGTTTGTACTTTATATTTTACTCTAGGTAAAAGATCTGCATAAGGTAATCGAAGAGAATTGTATTACAGTTCGAAACATGGAGACAACAATAAAAAAGAGAGAATTGTTGCTTTTATTTAATTGTTTTGTTATTTTTTTAAATAATTAGCAGTATTGTTAAAGATATTAAAAATATAGAACAGATTCACATAAGCAATATCAAGAAGAAAAGAAAATACAACAACATGCTACACGTTTCATATTCATTTTTAAAATGCCTTCACCATTGTTATCAGTATTCGTACCACGAATGACATTTTTGTGGTTAAATGCTTTGATCCATATATTAAATGCAAATACAATACAAGGTTAATGAAAACACGAGTAGTGTGATTTGTGGTACTACTGGGACGAGAAATGATGAGCCCCCCTCAGGCAGATTTGCTTACACTTATAACTAGCTCAAGATGTGCATATGAGCTTATTGCTCAAGTGTGGTACTCTGTCTAATCCAAGATTTTTGTAAAAATGCCCTCGGGAATTTCCCGTGAAATGATGAGCCCCCTCAGATTGATTTGCCTACACTTACAAAAGCTACATCTGTGAGATTGTTGTCCATAAGCTTGTTAAAAATAAGCACTTCTTGTTATTGTTTTTGCTACACTTAAAACTAAGCCAAAGAGCCACCCACACCCACCCACATACACCCACACCCACACATATTTACTTCCGGTCAACTTCCGGTCACTTCCGGTCCACTTCAACGTATGTTGAAACGTTTATATAGGAAAAATAGGCATTGATTGCCACTTTTCAAATCACAATGACCTATGGGTTGCAAACATGCTTTTAGATTGCTGTATAATTGTAAATATTGTTTATTTTACAGCCTATTCTGTTAAGGCAGTCAAACCCTGTCAGAACAAACAGCAATCAAACCTGTAACATTACAGAGTGAGCATGTAGAGTGGCACAGAATGCATTCAAACCTGTAGAATAAACAATACAGAATAAACAGCAGTCAAATATGTAGAGTGAATAGCAGTTAAACCCATGTCAGGATTAACAGCATTCAAACCCTGTCAGGATAAATATTTAAATATGTATGTATTTATAAATTAACACAAGTATTAATATGTATTTCCTGTTCAACAGGTACAGCAAGCAGCCCTGAGTATCTCAGCAGGTTCATAGAAGGCATAGACAGCAGACAAGGTAATATGAGATTATTGTTGAAACAACAGAACTTTGTACCTGTCAAATATTTTATATGCTAGAAACAATATTAGCTTATAGAAGGAGTGGCATATGTGTGTTTTATCTTTCCATGGATAATTCTGCTACAGGATTTTTTGAAAGAAGATGCATTTCAAAATACATAAAATCCAAGTCACTTGTTGATGGTTTCAAGCTTAGATTCTCTGGCCTATCTGAGTATGACCTGTTTGCTGTACAGAATGAAACTGAAATGCAGTGGGTGCTTATGAGTGACAAGATTTTCCAGTACCTGTGCCTGAAACTGCTTAGCAGGTTTGAAAAATTTGTATACAACAGGTGCAGGAGAATTGTTGGATTTTTTATCAATTTTTACACAGATGAATATTATTATTACTGCATGTTGAAATTGTTTGATAATTACTGGTTCAACAATTGCTATGAATTGTTTGCAGAGTATAGGATGTATACAATTTCAGATCAGAGTTCAAATTGGAGGCATCACAAATTTTCAATAGATGAGAATATTGAATTTGTTACAACAGATAATGGACACTTGTACAGCAGGGAAGATTTTAAGCAAAACCTTGTCTGGTACTCCCAGACCTGAATGAGCTTATTATGTATTTCCTAAGGCAAAGATTTAGGGATTGCACCTATGATTGTATTGTTGAATCTCTAGATGAGAACAACCTGAATGATACATGCAGCTGTGGTAAACAATTATCCAGTCTGTCAGTGTAATTTTTTACATGTATTTCAGCAGTGGTCAAGTGAGCATCAATCTAGTGCTGCAACAGCCCTGAGCATCTAAGCAGGCAAACAGGACAGAGACAACAAGCAAGGTAATTGAGATTATTTTTATTGAAACAGAGCTCTGTGCTAGAAACAATCTCAACCTAGGGCAGGCAAGCAGGGGTGTTTATGTAAATTGCACATGTATCTTGTTTTCTATTAGAATTATATGGAATTACCTGATACAGGATTTTTTGAAAGAAGATGCATTTCAAAATACATAAAATCCAAGTCACTTGTTGATGATTTCAAGCTTAGATTCTCTGGCCTATCTGAGTATGACCTGTTTGCTGTACAGAATGAAACTGAAATGCAGTGGGTGCTTATCAGTGACAGGATTTTCCAGTACTTGTGTCTTAAGATGCTTAGCAAGTTTGAAAGGCTTGCATACAACAGGTACAGGAGAATTGTTGGGTTTTTTGTTAATTTTTACACAGAAAAGTGCCATTACTATTCCATGTTGAGATTGTATGACAATTATTGGTTCAACAATTGCTATGAATTGCATGCAGAGTATAAGATGTACATGATTGCAGATCAGAGTTCAAATTGGAAGCATTACAAATATTTAAATAAAATTAACAGGAAATTGATGGATAAGAGTGTTGAATTTGTTACCACAGATGATGGGAACTTGTACAGTGGTGAAGATTTTAATCCAGATCTTGTCAGGTGCCCAGAGCATACACACACAAGTGAGATTGTTATGTATTTTCTGAGACAAAAATTTAGGGATTGTAATTATAAGTGTGTTGTTGAATCACTAGATGAGATCAACTACACATGCAACTGTGGGAAACAATTATACAGTCTGCCTGTGTGATAATACATACATTAATTTTTTAAAGCAAAATATGTATTTCAGATACAAGGATCTGGCAATAAGCAGTGAGCACCAATCTGCTACAGCCCCGAGTGACAGAAAACATCAAGCAAGGTAATTGAGATTATTTTTGTTGAAATAGAGCTCTGTAACTGTTAAATATTTGCTGCAAACAATCTCAAAGGATAGACAGGGGTGTTTAAATTATATGGAATTACCTGATACAGGATTTTTTGAGTGAAGATGTATTTCAAAATACATAAAATCCAAGTCACTTGTTGATGATTTCAAGCTTAGGTTCTCTAGCCTGTCTGAATATAACCTGTTTGCTGTGCAGAATGAAACTGAAATGCACTGGGTGCTTATAAGTGACAGGATTTTTCAATACCTGTGCCTCAAGCTCCTTAGCAGGTTTGAGAGGTTTGTATACAATAGATGTAGGAGGATTGTTGGATTTTTTGTTAATTTTTATACAGACCAGTATTATTACTATTGCATGTTGAGATTGTATAATAGTCACTGGTTCAACAATTGCTATGAATTCTGTTTTGAGTACAGGCTGCACATAATTGCATCTCAGAGTTTAAATTGGAGGCATTTTAAATTTTTAAATAAAATGATTAATATGCAATTGGAGCATAGCAGTATTGAATTTATCACCACAGATGAGGGAAATTTGTTTAGTGGGGTGGATTTTGATCCTGACAGGGTTGAGTACTCAAAGCAAACATACCTGAATGAGCTTGTTATGTATTTTCTGAGGCAAAAATTTAGAAATTGTAGCCATGAGTGTCTTTCCCTGTCACTAGAGAAGAACAATTGGAGTGATGTATGTAACTGTGGAAAACAATTATCTAACCTGCCAATAATACATACATAGGGTTGGAACAAATATTTTGAAGCCAAACAGACATCATGTATTTAGGGCACAAGGGTTTGGAAATAAACAGGGAGTATCAGCAGCAGAGGAATGATGTGCTTAAGAAGAGTACCATCATGCCCTCAAAAAATTACAGCATTGTATCTTTGAGTGTGTTGTTGTCCTGGAGGGATAGTTATATGTGCCTAAAACACAAAACAATTCTAGTCATGCACCTGTTCCTATAGATTTGTTGCTTAGTACACACCATATAATAATGTTTTTTGACAGGAGGAAACTTTCAAGATACATAAAATCAGAGTCACTATTGAGGGATTTCAGGCTTGTGTTCTCTGACTTGTCGGAATATGATCTGTTTGCTGTAAGAAATGAAACTGAGTTCAGGTGGATGCTTGACAGTGAGCATGAGTTTAGATACATGAACCTGGGGTGCCTTGGTGATTATGAAAAAATTGCATATCTTATACACAGGAGAATTGTTGCATTTTTTGTCAGTTTCTATAATTTCTTTAGGATCAATTACTGGTTCACAACCACAAATTTCACAGCACTGTACAATTTGTATATGCCCTTTGACCAGACTTCAAACTGGAAACATTTCAATTGTGATATTGTTATGAGTTGTTTTGATACATTTGAGTTTGTAACTACAAATACAGGCATGGTGTATTCTGGGTTGGATTTTGTTGGCAGGCAGAATTTCCACAACAGGAGAATTGTTAATATGAATGAGGTTTTGTTGTATCTGCTTAGTCAAAAAATTAAAACTTGTGATCCTGTTATAAGACCTCTTGTGTGTAATTTTCTAGACAGGAGCAATATTCACATATTCCTAGGGCACACTGTGTAAAAATGTCAAGAGGTATTGCAAAATATTGAGGATTTCAAAATTAGATTCTCAACCCTGTCAGAGTATGATGTGTTTGCCAGAGTTTCACTGGGCACTTAACAGCAAACACAGTTTCAGTCTTGTATTTTCTGCTTCACAGTGGCAGCAGTGTCCTCTGGATTAACCTCCATACCTACACCTGTTAGATGGTTAATGTCTGTATGTCTGTCAGAATTATGTTGTGATGCTATTATTAGGCATAGGCTTCAAAAATTGATTGCAAGATTTTATATGCCCATGCAGGTGTCTTGCCTGTTTCTGCATACAGACCAAAGCCTGGCAAGGGCATTGCAGGGCAGAGATATACAGCTGTTTTATTTTTTATTGTTGATATCTTACATGCCTAAGAGATCAGAGGTCTATGTCTATGACATCTACAATCTAACAACAGGATTATTTTTAAGACCCTACATGAGAACCCTTGATGTATTAAGTGAGGCTGGGTTCAAGAACACAATTAAAGGCCGAGTAGTGCACCTGACTGATGATTTTTGGGCAGGGATAGAGTCAGAGAAGTCGCTTTTATTCCCACACATAAATCAAACAGAGGGATTTGTGTTCTATCACAACTCGTCCCACCCTGTTGTTGAGGGTCACATGTTCAATCAGAACATATTCAAATACAAAACCCAGGGCTGTGTGATAGCACTAATTTTGATTCTGGGCTGCTTATATTTCTGGGGGTGACTCGGCATGGCCCACTGAACAACATACTCAAATTTTAAATCAATAATTTTGTTTCTCTTATAACTCTGAAACTACTGATGCTAGAGACATGGGGTTTGGTGATTTTTCATATGCATGCCAAAATGCAACTTTTTGATCCCTACAATTTTTCAAAAAAATCTTGTTGTTCACTAGATCCTGAATAACTTGCCTATTTTTCAAGATAGAGTCATGGGAGTTGTGTATTTCAACTCTGTATGCTGTTTAGAAGTTTTGTGAAAAATCGATAATTTTTTAATTTTGTGATTTCTCAAAAACTACAAGTGCTGGAGACCTGGAATCTTTTCAGGTGGATTCTGTGCATGATTCTCTATGTTTTAGGTCTCTATAATTTTTTTGATAGATGCAATATTTAAGCTGCAAATGTCCAATTTATGTCTGTTCTATAAATAGAATTTTATGAAAAGTGCAGTATTAACAGAGTTTTGAGAACTATGCATTCTGGACCACTCCAGCAGGGAAATATAAACTTGTGGTGCCCTACTGAACAACATACTCAAAATTCAAAAAATTATTGATTTTTTCAATAAGTCTCCAATTTAAACTCTGAGATGCAATTATGTGCAGCCTGTACTCAAAACAGAATTCATAGCAATTGTTGAACCAGTGACTATTATACAATCTCAACATGCAATAGTAATAATACTGGTCTGTATAAAAATTAACAAAAATCCAACAATCCTCCTACATCTATTGTATACAAACCTCTCAAACCTGCTAGGGAGCTTGAGGCACAGGTATTGAAAAATCCTGTCACTTATAAGCACCCAGTGCATTTCAGTTTCATTCTGCACAGCAAACAGGTTATATTCAGACAGGCTAGAGAACCTAAGCTTGAAATCATCAACAAGTGACTTGGATTTTATGTATTTTGAAATACATCTTCACTCAAAAAATCCTGTATCAGGTAATTTCATATAATTTAAACACCCCTGTCTATCCTTTGAGATTGTTTGCAGCAAATATTTAACAGTTACAGAGCTCTATTTCAACAAAAATAATCTCAATTACCTTGCTTGATGTTTTCTGTCACTCGGGGCTGTAGCAGATTGGTGCTCACTGCTTATTGCCAGATCCTTGTATCTGAAATACATATTTTGCTTTAAAAAATTAATGTATGTATTATCACACAGGCAGACTGTATAATTGTTTCCCACAGTTGCATGTGTAGTTGATCTCATCTAGTGATTCAACAACACACTTATAATTACAATCCCTAAATTTTTGTCTCAGAAAATACATAACAATCTCACTTGTGTGTGTATGCTCTGGGCACCTGACAAGATCTGGATTAAAATCTTCACCACTGTACAAGTTCCCATCATCTGTGGTAACAAATTCAACACTCTTATCCATCAATTTCCTGTTAATTTTATTTAAATATTTGTAATGCTTCCAATTTGAACTCTGATCTGCAATCATGTACATCTTATACTCTGCATGCAATTCATAGCAATTGTTGAACCAATAATTGTCATACAATCTCAACATGGAATAGTAATGGCACTTTTCTGTGTAAAAATTAACAAAAAACCCAACAATTCTTCTGTACCTGTTGTATGCAAGCCTTTCAAACTTGCTAAGCATCTTAAGACACAAGTACTGGAAAATCCTGTCGCTGATAAGCACCCACTGCATTTCAGTTTCATTCTGTACAGCAAACAGGTCATACTCAGATAGGCCAGAGAATCTAAGCTTGAAATCATCAACAAGTGACTTGGATTTTATGTATTTTGAAATGCATCTTCTTTCAAAAAATCCTGTATCAGGTAATTCCATATAATTCTAATAGAAAACAAGATACATGTGCAATTTACATAAACACCCCTGCTTGCCTGCCCTAGGTTGAGATTGTTTCTAGCACAGAGCTCTGTTTCAATAAAAATAATCTCAATTACCTTGCTTGTTGTCTCTGTCCTGTTTACCTGCTTAGATGCTCAGGGCTGTTGCAGCACTAGATTGATGCTCACTTGACCACTGCTGAAATACATGTAAAAAATTACACTGACAGACTGGATAATTGTTTACCACAGCTGCATGTATCATTCAGGTTGTTCTCATCTAGAGATTCAACAATACAATCATAGGTGCAATCCCTAAATCTTTGCCTTAGGAAATACATAATAAGCTCATTCAGGTCTGGGAGTACCAGACAAGGTTTTGCTTAAAATCTTCCCTGCTGTACAAGTGTCCATTATCTGTTGTAACAAATTCAATATTCTCATCTATTAATTTCTTGTCAATAATTTTATTTGAAAATTTGTGATGCCTCCAATTTGAACTCTGATCTGAAATTGTATACATCCTATACTCTGCAAACAATTCATAGCAATTGTTGAACCAGTAATTATCAAACAATTTCAACATGCAGTAATAATAATATTCATCTGTGTAAAAATTGATAAAAAATCCAACAATTCTCCTGCACCTGTTGTATACAAATTTTTCAAACCTGCTAAGCAGTTTCAGGCACAGGTACTGGAAAATCTTGTCACTCATAAGCACCCACTGCATTTCAGTTTCATTCTGTACAGCAAACAGGTCATACTCAGATAGGCCAGAGAATCTAAGCTTGAAACCATCAACAAGTGACTTGGATTTTATGTATTTTGAAATGCATCTTCTTTCAAAAAATCCTGTAGCAGAATTATCCATGGAAAGATAAAACACACATATGCCACTCCTTCTATAAGCTAATATTGTTTCTAGCATATAAAATATTTGACAGGTACAAAGTTCTGTTGTTTCAACAATAATCTCATATTACCTTGTCTGCTGTCTATGCCTTCTATGAACCTGCTGAGATACTCAGGGCTGCTTGCTGTACCTGTTGAACAGGAAATACATATTAATACTTGTGTTAATTTATAAATACATACATATTTAAATATTTATCCTGACAGGGTTTGAATGCTGTTAATCCTGACATGGGTTTAACTGCTATTCACTCTACATATTTGACTGCTGTTTATTCTGTATTGTTTATTCTACAGGTTTGAATGCATTCTGTGCCACTCTACATGCTCACTCTGTAATGTTACAGGTTTGATTGCTGTTTGTTCTGACAGGGTTTGACTGCCTTAACAGAATAGGCTGTAAAATAAACAATATTTACAATTATACAGCAATCTAAAAGCATGTTTGCAACCCATAGGTCATTGTGATTTGAAAAGTGGCAATCAATGCCTATTTTTCCTATATAAACGTTTCAACATACGTTGAAGTGGACCGGAAGTGACCGGAAGTTGACCGGAAGTAAATATGTGTGGGTGTGGGTGTATGTGGGTGGGTGTGGGTGGCTCTTTGGCTTAGTTTTAAGTGTAGCAAAAACAATAACAAGAAGTGCTTATTTTTAACAAGCTTATGGACAACAATCTCACAGATGTAGCTTTTGTAAGTGTAGGCAAATCAATCTGAGGGGCCTCATCATTTCACGGGAAATTCCCGAGGGCATTTTTACAAAAATCTTGGATTAGACAGAGTACCACACTTGAGCAATAAGCTCATATGCACATCTTGAGCTAGTTATAAGTGTAAGCAAATCTGCCTGAGGGGGGATCATCATTTCTCGTCCCAGTAATAGGGTATTTTACACTACTAACACGGATCTCCATTTAACGTTTCATGAAACTTACCGTATACCTTATGAAACTGTTAAGAGTTACAGTACTGTGTATAAAGAAGCGAATTGCAGTACTTCTAAGCAAGGCGAGTGCATTAATCAGCACCTTAACACATCCCCCGGTTTATTGGTTTTAGACTTCTGACGAATAGATAATGAGGTTACTGTATATCATAATTAATTAGCATTTGGATGGGAATACACTTGCAAAATATTTCACCTTTGATTCACTAATATTGATTGATTGATTTGCTTTATTTTACTTCGCTTTTTGTGCCACTTTTGGCTAATTTGCGAAGATGGAGACGAGTGATGACATGATGAAAGTGATGAATGGACACTCACAAACATCCATACTCACTCCGGGACTCGAACCCTGGACCACTGGTGTCGTAGCGCGATGCGCTAACCACTCCGCCACGTGTGCTGGCTGTTTCACTAATAGTTTTCTAAATAGTATAGAGACAACAGCAAAATAAAAACACACGAAATTCACTTGAACACTCTAGAAATGTAATTCTTTCACAATTTGAACATTGTGGCCATTTTTTGGGAAGGAGCGAGTGCGTTTGTCGGTAAAATCGAAAGTTTCTTCTTAAGGGGATCAAGTAACCAGCGCTTGAAGTGGAAATATTTAGGTGGCTATGTTTGCTTGAACCTTGTGGTTATAGGTCTTTTCAGTTCTTACGGCGGGCGCTCTAGAAGCTGGCAAGGGAAGTGGGGAGCGGGTAAGCGACCAATCCAGCACGATAAGAAACGCAGCAGCCTGTAGAACGAGGTTCAGGTAGTACCTATTTCCGCCACGTCGTATCTCTTGACGCCACCGCTGTTGTCTGGTTGGTCTGCGGCGAATAACCCCGCTCCCCACTTCCCTTGCCAGCTTCTAGAGCGACCGCCGTGAGAACTGAAAAGACCTATTTATAGAGGGATGCTCTTTAACATGGGAACAATGGAACGGGTGGGGGATTTTTCTAAGTTAATTCTGCTGCATCCTCTCATGTGGGCACTGCAAGTGACCCATTGAACCCATCTACTGACCGCATTTGAAGGTAACTACCAGACCGAAAGCCGTAATCACACTTAATGTGCAAAATATTTGTATTAGAAAAGGTAAGAATTGGTCCAACTGCCTAAGAAATGATCCAACACAAGCAATATACAGGGTGAGTTATTTTTTTTTTGCCTGATTTGATATATCACATCACCCCCTTCCAATTTAAATCTTTTGAATTGAATTCAATATGGCGGACCCCCGCACGACACACACAACTATGGTTCCCGCAGGGGCGTAACTGGGCTGGGGCAGCCGGGGGTTCCCGACCTAAAGGGTCCCCAAAAGGCCGGAAGACTGTAATGGATTTTCCTCACGTTTTTGCTAGACTGGCCCGCTGGAGGCAGATTATAGTGACATGTGAGGTCCAACTCCGGTGGTTTCGTATGGATGCATGTCTGAGGTAACTATCCCACAATTTCCCATTATGCTAAGCAAAGAATGCCATATTTCCCAGCCTTTTACGTTTTTTTTGTTTTTTTAAGGAATGCTGGGCCAAAGGGGGTGGGGTTATGTGTTTTGCCTAACTCTACGGCGTTAGCAGAACTTTATATTTAAAAAAAGTTGCTATTGAAGTCGGCTGATCGCCATAGAATTGGGCAACACACAACGCATTTTTTGTATTCCTATATCCAGCCACTATAATAACAATAACTGGGTATATACCCACTATAGCAGTCTGCCCCGAGACCCCAGGAGTCTTGTTACGCCCCTGGTTCCCTTGGACCTAACATGTTTCCATCGTGAACAATTGAATCCAGGATAACTCCCTTTAAATAGGGTGTTAAGAGACTTCTGACGCACCCTGTATTTCTGTTACCTTCTAACAATCGCCCACGTTTCTTTCCCATACATATACGGAGACTTGCTCCAAAGTTGTAGAAATCGAGAGTGAAACCACTTAATTATCACAAGTTCTATAAAAAATTATACATCAGTATTCAGAAAAATATATTGCTACTCTAAACTTAGGCAGGAAACACATTATGAAAGGTTAATACGGCACAGCACAGAATGGCATCAATCAAAACGATTTTAATGAACTCAAAATGCGAAATAACTCATTACGTCATTACGAACGCAGGCTGAATCGAAGTGTTGCTGCCTCTATTTGGTGCAAGGTGCATAAATCTTAATCTTAAACCTCAGCTAGCATATCATCAGGGTAGGGTTCTTTGTAGAAAACGAAACCAGACAGGATGCCTTCCAATGGAGACGTTTAAACGAATATATTATTTAAACACAGGATACATGGAGTAAGAATTTTACATGATAAGCTACTTTCTTCTATCATTTTCTCGTTTACAGTCAATTTTCATCTCAATATGCTTTTTATTATTTATTTTCTCTATTTGAATATTCTTCTATCTGGACTTCCTTCGTAATGGACAGATCTGGATCTGGACTTCCTTCTTAGTGGACGTTCTGGATCTGGACTTCCTTCTTGTCTCCTTTGTGGACTTCCCTCTGGATTTCCATTTATTTATGTTTTTGACGATTTAATGAATTCGTATCAATCCCTAAGATTGTATGTTTATTTTATTAAGTCTCTCTGAACGCTTCATGTTGACCAGGGCATTCACTTGTTTTTCTCAGCTGTCTCAAGCCTCTTAGGCATGTTTACAATGCATTGTGTTGTGCCATGCAAACCTCCTGAGCATTCAGGAAACAGGTAACACTTCTGGGTTTGGTGTCAGCGGTTTGCATGGTAGCAATTATAATAAACACGAATCGCAGATTCATTTAGAGCAGCGCAGTAATAATTAATAGGTTAAGGCAACACATTAATCATGGACATTAATATTTTAATTACGATTGGATATTTTATTTAAATTCTCCTTATTTATTTTCAAAGAGTTATGGCAATTATTTTATCAATTTATTTTAATCATATTTTATTTTTGATGAGACAATTTAATTTGATTTTAAAGAAAAGGCAGTGGAAATTAGTTGGTTTTGTGTACATGCATACTTGAATTATATATACCCATCCTATTGCAATTTCCTTTCTTTGTCATAATTTTCCCTTTATTCAACCTAACCTGTCTATACGGAACGCCATGGACAAGCAATGCCTACACCATCCATGGGCATTTTTCATGACGGACATCCGCAGGCAGTCTACTATTACCAGGCAGAAAGACTGAGTATCATTCTACGAGGGAGACATGCAGACATTTTTAAGCACTACTTCAAGGAGAGAATCGTCACCACCAATTTGAGGGAGACATGCAGACATTTTTAAGCACTACTTCAAGGAGAGAATCGTCACCACCAATTTGAGGGAGACATGCAGACATTTTTAATTATTACCACACGGAGACTACCTTTTACAGGAAGGATGTAGTCAACCATACATTTCCCAGTATAGCGGACTACACATTATCAACAACACCTAGTGATGGAGCTAAATAAAATTCCCCTCCACACTGTTTGCAGTTAAAACAACAACTTTTCCCCATCTCCCAAGTTCTACGGGTAATTTACTACATTTTTACATTGCCCCAATGCAGTCAAGACGACAAGCAATCCAGAAAGAAGAGGAAGCAGAGAAAACATACATTCTACAACCAGCAGTTCTGGTCACAAACAATAATTACAGAATTGTGCTACAGTGTTTCTACACTTACACATGTGAGCTCCTATCATGTGTATCTATTTGGTCATTTAACATGCATTATGGGAAACAGTACTTTTCCATAGTCCTTATATACATTTTCAGTTTTGTGTCATGCATAAGAACTAGTTTTATATGCATTTAAGTTTACATTATACTGCAAGGAAGCGACAAGCATCAGTGGTGTCAATTGACCAGTGCATCAATTAGTGCCTAATTTTTTTTTACGATGAAATTTTGCACTTTGAATAATAAACGGACATGCAAGCAATAAAAAACATAATTACAGCACTTTCGAACATTTTAGAAAGCATGCTTTAGTGACAATATTTTATGCATATGTTTATTGCATGCAGATATTAGTGTGATATATTTTTTTTTTCTTTTCTTCTCACCAACATGGAATATTGAAAGCGACACATTTGTTCGCAGAACATTTATTTGATATTTAAACTCAAGCACATAGTTTTGTCACTTGGAAGATTATTAATTTTGTGTGCAGTCATACAAAGGTATTCACCAAGCCATATATATGTATACAGTGTACAGTTTAATGTAGAAGAGAAAATGGAACGCTATAATTAAGTTTTTACCAGCGACAGTTTTCAGTGTAACTCACTATAT
The DNA here is from genome assembly GCF_977018435.1 of Lepisma saccharinum. Taxonomy (NCBI): domain Eukaryota; kingdom Metazoa; phylum Arthropoda; class Insecta; order Zygentoma; family Lepismatidae; genus Lepisma; species Lepisma saccharinum. The sequence goes on along the minus strand of NC_139244.1, from coordinate 11,134,181 downwards.
GCATTGAATATTGTATAATACTACCTTGGAATGTGCAACATAGCCGTGCAAGTTCATATATTCAACGATTTTAGGAGTGCAGTGGCTACGTAGTTTGTAAAACATACGCACTTTGATATGATCAGGTTTTTACACGGACAAAACAGTGAGATGTGACAATGTTCTACATGCTTACTTACGTGTACTTACTTGTGCACCTTTTTAAGGTTTTTCTATTTATTTGAAGAGTCTATATCAAGTGGCAATATAAATAAACATTGTGAATTCCGTTCCATCTTGCACGACGCTCCAACCGTTGGCCTCGCGGAACACACAGAGTCGTTACCGCGTGGCGAGGTATCACAGACTTTTCACTAGGAGCAGGTTGATGAGCAATTATACATAATACACATTACGTACACGCACATGTGCTACATTAAGAGTTTTATCGTTTAACGACACGAACGTTTGTGATTTCTAGTCCTATAATAGTATATATTATTGTTTTTACATCGTATAAACATACGAATTTGTTAGTATTAAGGGTATTATTCATTATAGAGTTTAGGGAATAAAAATTTTTCTTTCCTTCAGGATGCAGTAAACAACAGACAGTTATGGTGTATTTCTTTTGTATATTTGGGTTTTTTAAGAAAATATATGGAATTGGCGAACCTGAGTCATGTCAAGCTTTGCGATTTGACTTTTAAATTTTCAAAGGATATAATTTTTCCTAGGAGGCGCGAACGTATCAATCCCTAAGATTGTATGTTTATTTTATTAAGTCTCTCTGAACGCTTCATGTTGACCAGGGCATTCACTTGTTTTTCTCAGCTGTCTCAAGCCTCTTAGGCATGTTTACAATGCATTGTGTTGTGCCATGCAAACCTCCTGAGCATTCAGGAAACGGGTAACACTTCTGGGTTTGGTGTCAGCGGTTTGCATGGTAGCAATTATAATAAACACGATTCGGCGATTCGGCATCGAGGAAGAGCTCGATGGCCAGGGAATATAGAGGGGAGACAAGCTGGGAAGGGACTGGACTTTGGGAATTGAGTTGGTAGAGAGAGGAGGTCAGCAAGGCAGGAGGTCGATAGTGGAAGCACGCTTTGGTCAACAAGTTAGAAGCTTACAGAGGACTTCGCTATTTTCATTCAGCTCAGAGACTTCAGTTAGACAGGTAATTATCCTACACCCAGCCATGATACAGGTTCAACGGTTCACAAAATCCAACGAGTTGCCATTGTCTTTTCAGTAGTTTAATTCCTTTGTGTAATTTGTACCTTTCGCATGCCAAGCAATAACTCGTCATGTCAATGACGAGTGGTCTCATCAAGAGGATGAATGATGAGTAGTTTACATCACCCCATCAATTAACTGGTTCAGATCCCTTCATTCTATAGAATGACACGAATTCCTTTATCCTTTAAGCTTTGAGAATAATACTAATCTCCTCCCTTGCGGCTGCGGTTGGAACGCGCCAACACTAACTGGGTACAACAGAGTGTATACTTGGTGCCAAACTACTGACACGCGCATCCAAGTAGGTGCTACGGTTGAAACGCGCAACCTAAAAGTGCTGTGGGGCGTCGACTGGAACGCGCCGCCACTGATGTAAACAAAATGTCCGCTATGGGAATGGTAAATCAATCAGACAGATGCAATATCGGTTCAAGGACAAACTGGATAATAAACTTTTTCGAGCAAGGCCTCATCTCCAGGAAGTTATCAACTCGCGGCAAGCCATGCCACCTTGGAAAATACATAAGAACTAACCGATCACTGGTTCTCATGTTTCTTTATCACTAAAGCTAAAAAGACACAAACTGGATAATGGATAATAATAAGCCTGTTTGTGTCTTTTTAGCTTTAGTGACAAACTTGTTTTAATGCTTTGACTTCTTTAGTTTTCTGATCAATTTACATATGATCACTAGTTTGATTTATCAAGTACATACATTAATTTATTTCTTTTATATTTATTCTTTGTCTCCTTATAATATGTTCTATTGTTTTTCAATTTTTCAATTTGCTTTGTTTTTATTTACAAAGTTATTTACATATATTATGCTACTTCTTAATCTTGCACGCTTGGTGCTGCCATCTCTATTCCTCTTTAGCAAACTATTTACATTACTTGGTCCTATTGGGTACGTAACAGTGTCTCCTAATCGAGTTAGGCGTCTTGTGCTGTGCTTTGAGGAGCCGTGTTGAGCATACATATGAGTTTGAAGTGTACTCTATGCACACATAGGTTAATCGAGACTGGGGCTACAGTTTTTAAAGTGGGAACCACTAAGTACCTCCACCGGATATCGAAACCGGGAAGCCTCGATTGCAAGGCGACGACGTTACCACTAGGCCATCGGAGAGGCGCCAGAGCTTTTATAAAATATTTCTTGTCTTATCGGTGTAGTGGGTTACACTGTGAAAAGTTAAATGAAGAAATTACGGTCAATTTCCGTTGCTATTTAAGTACCGTGACCGTATTTAAAGTATGAATGTCCATTACGTGGTTACTGACATTAATTTTAACTCACATTACGCAACTGTAATTTACAATCAGCATATATTGTTATGCATGATAAAATAGTCAATTAAAAAAAAGTTGCCCCTCCCCGTTAACAGGAACATGTTAAATTTTAACGACAGATTATTTTAAAATCTATGGCAACTTCTAGCAGTGTAGGTAGTAAATAGTGATGTGTTAGACGTTTGCTACTTCTCATCTAGGCGTAGTTTACAATGGATTATAGCTTATATAGTATACATAAGACAATAGAAACTACGCCAAAGCGATAATTTGCAATGCTGTTTTGAAGGGAAAGTAATTTTCAGTATCAGCTTATATCCTTAACGATACTATTTCTTCTTAACGGTTCAGTCTTGATGTTGGTTTCATCAACTTCTCTTAACTCAGGGGTTCCAAAACATTGTTTCACGGCGCCCTTAAATGTTTTAAGATCTTTCCGCGCAAGTCAGAATGTAGGCCCATCTAACACTTGCAATGCTCAGTTAGTGTGGTTGAGTTGCTTGCCTGAAGTTACAAAATATACACATATTTCAAATTCAGACATATTATGTGTGAAAAGTACTAAATAAGCACATATTTAGAGCAATCATATCATTGATTGAATATATTGGAACATTTCGCGGCGCCCCCTGTAAGCCAGCTACGGCACACACTTTGGGAACCACTGTCTTGCAGTGGCGGCGATTGAGTTCCAAAACCAGGGGGCAAGACACCAAAACCGGGGGGCAAAGACAGTATGTTTCCGTTTGTAGATAATGTTTAGTATAGTGCGGAGGCAAATGTGGCAAAAAGTGGGGGGCAACTGCCCATCCTCCCCCCCTAATCGCCGCCACTCTTTGTTACCTTGGTCATGATTTTATCTTCACTTCTATACACCTTTCCTATTTGAGTGCCGCTTTCTGCAAATGTCTACTTAGGTATTCTTGGTATATTGGTTAAGCTAGGTAACCATGCACACAGTTCCCTTACTTGTAAGAGTTTTCCTTACATAATTTTTATTGAGTAAAACCTTCTTCGAACGAAAATGCTCATACCAACTCTTGTCATAAACTACACAGATTTGTACGTTAAATAAAAAGTATTTATAAAACACTGGGAGGACAAATCTTTCAAAGCAATTTTTATTGTAACGTTATAATGAGCATTACATTACAAGCTGACGCAAGATGGCGCTTAAAATACAACAAATATGATCCCAAACATATACATATCGAAACATGCACGTCTAGAATATTTCCTGAATATTATTATAACATTTCTACATTTGAGAACGTGCTATCAGCAATGCTACTACATCTGCATTCCTTTGTTCACGATAACAACTCATACTGCTTCGCGAACTGACACATGAGGTAACAACAATTCAAGCGAAACCACTCATTGTTATCGATGGCACGCGCAACTTATCAATCGAACTACCTCATCAACAATCGGATAGAATATCAGTCACGTGCCTGCACTTAAAGGTCACTCGTCAAAGATTAAGTAAGGCCATGCCCTTACACTTGGCATTACTCAAGTACCCTGTCCACTCACGATCACTTCCAGGCCACGTATCTTGAGATTCTCTAGATAAAACTTCTGTATAAAAGCTGGATAGTTTGCTGTGTTTGGCATCGCAGCAGATCTGTAAAAAAGATGGCTCGTACTGGAATCCTCTTCGTCAGCGCTCTCCTCTTGGTCCACCAGGTGGTCGGACATGGACACATGTCCAACCCGCCCATGAGGTCCTCCATGTGGAGATATGGCTACGACACACCACCCAACTACAACGACGATGGACTCAACTGCGGCAGCTTTGATGTAAGTTTTTCCGAACACATGTAATACTCTTAGGTAACTGTAAAGCTTAATGCCCACTGAAACGCGGTAACAGAACGCAACAGAACTTCTGTTGTCTGTTTCTATTGAAATCAGGGACGCAGGGAAACGCGCAGAACCGAAGCGAGAATTTCCGTTCCGGAAGTCTGCAAGTTATCTTAAAGGTTATCGCTCACTGAGACACCGGAAACAGGTCTGTTGCGGCGTTTTCCAGCATCTCAGTGGGCGTCAAGCCATTGCGTTAACAATGCAGAAAACTGGAATCACTCCATCCCAATCTAATCTTGTTTCGATTCATTTAATTACTCTATGGATGATTGAACAGCATTGTGCTGTACACTACAATTGCACAGTCTACAGAAGTAGTGTTTACGACACTAAACATAATTTACGACACTATTTACGAAAGGAAGGTGCAATTTTTAGTAAGAGCTAGTTTTTATCGAGATAAAAACAGTTTTATATACAACAAGAACAATCTCATTATGTTTTAAGCACCATCTGTTGGGAAAATGTGAAATGAAGCAAAATCATGTGGCAATAACGAGACAACAGTAGTAAAATTTCAATTAATAATGAAAATTCGTGTGTAATATTTAACAGAAAAATTCTCGTAATTGTAAAACAGAGTGAGAGGCACTTCTTACACCTTATCAACATTTGAAAAGCAGGATAATTCTAATTCCCACTGTTACTACTGTGCTGGTCACCACATGTTTACTTATAGTCAACTATCTATGAGTACTTCGTAGTCTATAGATGTAGCCTGTAGTCATTTTCAAGTGGAAGCCACACCATTCTTTCTTTAGTATACTTGTTGGGTCTACATGAAGCATCATACTATATTCTACCGAAGGTAATATTCTATAAATCAGGCAACATTCATTAATCACAATAATTTAATAATCGAAGCTCGGCATGAAAATACGTGAACATTTATACACTTTTATGCCTTTCAGATAAATGGCACTGATTTAAATGTATCCTCGGGTGAAGGAAGTTTGGTAATAGAAAATAATTTGATAAAAACATGACTGTGAATTGAAAAGAAACTCGCACTAATACTATAAAAGTGCAGGAATATAAATTGTTTGGAAGTTAGTTCGGTGATAAAACATTCTTTTTGCTGTCTAATTTTCTCTAACGACATTGCCTGCCACCTATTTTTGCTTAATGAACTTCTTTCAACTGAAAGAATAGCTTTGAAATTTTCTACGTAATGAGCACAAGTTGTAGAGAGAGGTTGCCAACTTTGCTCTAGTAGGTCTATATTTTTATCTAACCATTTATAATAAAAACAGTTAAACTAAATACTCGTCTAGATGGGACTGGCCCCGCTTCGGATAAACAAAATTTCAGATAATCAGGAACATATTGCGTTAAACATGTATCGTAAATTACTGAGTTCCACCTATTTCTATTCTGGTTATTTTAAGTTGTGACTATGAGGAATAATGATGAACTGATGAAATGATGTTTGAGCAAACATAATGAACTGATCAGAGTAACACTGGTCACACACGGACATTGGAGTTGCAGTACATAATACTTACATGTACGTACAATGTTATATAACATGGAATCGCACATGCACGTGTATTTTAAAAATTTACTAAAACAAATTTCGGATAAATGAGTTATTAGTGTATCTGAAAGTGGATATTGGAGGATGGTTGATTCTTGTGGCAGAAATTGCTTTGCTCCAACTAGATTCAGCGTTGCCAAACGAAATAAGAAAAATCGCGCCTGGGAACTTTTGGAACTCGCCACTCCCAAAAAGCTGATTTAATTTTTTTCCGCAGGTCGAATGGGTGCAGAACGGAGGAAAGTGCGGTGAATGCGGTGACGACTACGCCGCCTCCCGCCCCAGGCCCAACGAAGCAGGGGGCACCTATGGAAAGAACATCCTGGTAGCCAACTACACTGAAGCCCAGACCATCACCGTGACACTGGCCATCCAGGCACCACACATCGGCTTCTTCGAGTTCAGAGTGTGCCCGAGGGACAACCCCAGCACCCAGGAAACGCAGGCGTGCTTCGACCAGAACCTCTTGGAACTGGCCGACGGATCTGGAACCCAGTTCATCATGGAGGAGCATGTGGCTGGAGACTACGATGTCCAGCTGAAGTTGCCCGCTGGTCTCAAGTGTACCTACTGCGTTCTGCAATGGTTCTGGAGATCTGGTAAGTCATGTTAGGTTTGCTTTATAAGTCCACTTTATGCACAGAAAGGCTAATCGGGACTGGAACTACACTTTAAAGCATGGTCGTTTAAGGATCAGTAACTTTAAATAAATTCAATTCCGGTCCAGGAGAAAATCAGCAAGGCATACCGAATTTAAATTGTGCCGGAAAAATGGTTCCGGTCCTTTTGCGGATCCTAATAGAACCCATTAAAATTTATTGTGTTTCTGGATCTTTAACAACTCTGGTTTAAAGTAGGATCCGAACTAGTGTGCCTCCATCGGGTTTTGAACCCAGGATCCTTTGCTTACAAGGCGACGAAGATGGATAAAGGTAACTGAGACCAATCCGATGCTCATCTGTGGCGCAAAAACCGATCGATTGATTTGGTCTATTTTGCTTCGCTTTTCTGATACTTTTGTGTAATCGTGACGATGAGGATGACTGATATGATGAAACTGATGAAGGGACACACAAAGAACACCATACCCAGTCCTGGATTCGAACCGGAAACCTCCGGAGTCGTAGCGCGAAGTACTGACTACTCCTCAGTGAAGGTTGGCACAGGTAAAACAAGCTGAGGTTAATCAGAATAAATCTTATATAATCATCTGTGGCTCAAAAAAATGATTGATTGCTTTCCTTTATTTTACTTCGTTTTGAGGCCAATTTTGGATAATCGCGAAGATGAGAATGAATGATAATATGATGAAATTGCTGAAGGACACGCAAGGAACACCCACACCCCGCCGGGATTCGAACCCTGGATCCTTGACGTCGCAGTGTAGTGTGCTAACCACTGTGCTACGGAAGTCAAGAGAAACGAGGCAATAAGATATGTGTGCGTGTGTGTGAGTGTGTAAGTGTGGATATGAGTTTCGATTAAATTGGCTCTTCATTGAAGATGAAAATTTTAGTACACACAAAGGAAACCCATCACCCACTAAAAAGTTCTCAAATACCACACTGCTTATATCCTTCCATTCAAAATAATGAAGAAAAAATTGTTTAAGGTAGAGATTGGGATTTACTTAGGAGTAATACCAACAAATGAAAATGATATTAAAGAGGAAATAAAAAGCAGGCTTAATTCAGGAAATGCATGTTACTTCTCTCTTCATAAACTTTTGTCTTCTCGTTTATTATCTAAGAAACTAAAAGTTAAAATATACAAAACAGTAATGTTGCCTGTAATATTATATGGATGCGAAACTTGGTCCCTTACATTGAAAGAGGAACACAAATTGAGAGTATTTGAAAATAAGATCTTTAGGAAAATATTTGGACCTAAAAGGGATGAGGAGACAGGTGAGTGGAGAAGGTTACATAATTTAGAACTACATAATTTGTATTCATGTCCAGATATTATTAGAATGATTAAATAAAGAAGACTTAGGTGGGCAGGCCATGTGGCACGAATGGGAGAGGAAAGAGGAGTTTACTGGATTCTTGTAGGGAAACCTGATGGTAAGAGACCTATAGGAAGGCCAAGACGATGGAGGGATATGTTGAGATGGACCTAAAGGAAGTTGGTAGTAATGGAAAAGAGTATATAGATCTTGCTCAGGATAGGGACAGATGGCAGGCCTGTGTTGCTGCAGCCACGAACCTTCGGGTTCAAGAAGGTTAGAGAGTGAGTGAGAGAGTGTGAGATATTTGAAGGGAGAAAATATACTCTCCTACCCCTCCAAGTCAGCGGCTGTGTTCGTATTGACCAGACAAGCCACAGGATGTACAACCGAATGCAGAGTAGTCCTTATCTGCAGATAAGTGTTAGATAAATGCCGTCCGGATCTTGTTTTCTAATTCTAGCTTTTTCCCCAACAGGCAACAGATTCGGAGACTGTGGTGATGGAACTTCCGCCATGGGCTGTGGTCCACAGGAGGAATACAGGAACTGTGCTGACGTTTCCATTGCCTAGGCGACGGGACGTCCACAGTGGGAACATAAATGTGCAGAGGTTAGTTCAGGTATATGCACTTGTGTTTGGTCTTATTTCTGTTGATTTTGGCTAATCGCGCCAGGTCGGGGCTCGAATTTCGGTGGTGAGATGGACAGCACGTCGGCCACTGAGCCGGCGAATCTACACTTGATACGTGACTATCATCCTTTCGGAATCTAATCGCATCTTCTTCAAAAGGCACCACATTGAATGTGTTGCCCTTCTCAACAATATCTCTCTCCATTTTTTCCTGGATGCTCTCGTCCAATTTCTTACTTTCTAATCTTTTTTATTATTTCATCTTCCCATTGTTTCTTCGGCCTACCTAAGTCTCGTCTTCCGAGTGGTTTCCATTTGTTAATTTATCTTACTAATATTTCACCGGTCAGTCTATTTACGTACCCAAACTTACCTCGTAATGACGAAACGACGGTAAGAGGTGAATTTAGCCATTCAAATGAATTCCAAATCTATGCGCTAGCGTTGCAATATGCAGATAGGGAAGAATGCCAGAAGCTGAACACACGAAATCGAGTACACGAATGTACATTTCCTGATGTAAGATGTTTTCTCCTACATAAGAAATAATCCCATGTACAGTTTATGGCTCGAGATAACATTAATAAACTGACGGCTAGCTACTTATTGATGCCGTATCCTGGTTGTATGCTACTCAGAAGGTAATATTACAAAGAACTTTCCTTTCGATGTGTTAAGTACTAAATGCATTCTGTAGACGTCTTGTCGGTATATACTTATTTATGTGGTTACTATTTCACATCAAACTGTAAATGTAGTACGATATATTCACTCTTTGCAAACTTTTTATTTCCCTCTTCCCCGAATATATAATACGTTATTATTATCTGAAAATATCTCCAACTATCGTACACTCTTGTAGTTAATTAATTGCAGTTAATACTCACTTTTAAACTTGAGGAATATAAGTTTTTCAAGACATAAAACTACGTATTTACGACTTAACTTTCTGAAAAACACACTTATTTGGGGGTGGTGATCTCAAAAGTAAAAGCTGAATTCTTAACATGGGATCGCCTATAGAAGTGGGTGACTTGAGCTAATAGTGGAAAACAGGTTAAATTCTCTTACTTCAAGTCCATGGCGTGATGAAGGGAGGGGCTGATGGGACAGCAGTCCTCCCAAGTCCATTGTTTAAGCGTTATCTTTTTCTTGTATTTCAGGAATGAACCAACTCTATCAACTGCTTTCTGCTGAAATCACTCACCACCGACTACCAGTTGAACGCTTTTCTTCCTGGGCGTATTACTCCTCTGTAATATTTCAGCACGACGAATAAAAACATAAAAAACTTGATGTATTTGTTTTAATTTTTAATCAAAACATTACTATAAGTGGAAGCACAGGTAAAAGAGCCTGTGCAGACCCGCGACTCCTGTGCACCGCACTCCCGCTTTGAAGGGAGGGCAGAGTAGAGTAGGCTTCCGTATGGTGCCGTGCTGTTAGCGAACGTGCTCGTATCGAAGGCAGTTACGGAAGGATTTGCAGGTGCGTGCTGTTAGCGAACTCGCAAACTTGTCCTGTCTTATTTGTCCTCGAAACTGGTCATCATGCAAGTGTTGCCAGTGATAAGCCAACTTGCGTGAAGAAACACCTCAGCGGCTGGTGCCTCTTGACCTGACCTGACCCACTCCTGATCATTCTTCAATCGGATCTTCCTTGTCGCACAACAGTTTTGCTACCTTGTGCTCTGACGTCAGACGAGGAATGCCTACGAGGTTAGGTTAGGCCTGTTAGGTTAGGTTCCATTAGCATAAATGCAATGAAAAATTATTATTTAGGCTAAGAGAACTAAACATATCTACCGTAACCTAAAATTGATAATAACATTTACAAATATCTTAGGAAGATGTCCTTTATACAAAAGTAACCTAGGTTGATTAACATTTACATCTCCTATGCAAAATTTGATTTTAAGGAAGATGAAATATACCAGGTTGTTATAATTGAAGTGACGGTGTTCAGAGTGGTACAGCATGGGCTGTAATGAGAGTAGCAGTCTGAAACTTCGTAGATATGCTAATGAAGTAATGCGCTCGCGAATTATGCAAAAAAAGAGTTCCAATTCTCGCCACCAGGGTAAAAAATGGCGCTGTAAGCAGTCAAAACTTGGTATAGTTACAGGAAAAACACTATAAATCGCAGAAAACAATACTTTCTGTAATAAAATAGCGCTACAATTTCACTATTCGAATTACATGAACATTACTAAAGGAAAAAGAAACAAGCGTCACCAACCACAACCAGGGAGCTCACACAATGGTTAGGCAATGTCTCCGACTTTGACGTCAGAGTTACGGAAAATTCCACGTTTTGACTGCTTACAGCGCCATTTTTTACCCTGGTGGCGAGAATTGGAACTTTTTTCATAATTCTCGAGCGCATTGCTTCATTAGCATATCTACGAAGTTTCAGACTGCTACTCTCATTACAGCCCGTGTTGTACCACTCTGAACACCGTCACTTTAATTATAACCACATGGTATCAATATTTTAACAAAAACTTTCATCCTAAATTGTTGACGATCCATCACTTAGCTAATTTCAAACATAAATGATTATAAAGTATCACTGGCATCGCTTGCATGTTGACCACTTTCAAGGACAAACAAGACAGGGCAAGTTTGTGTGTTCGCTAACAGCACGGAGCTGCAAATCCTTTCCATCGGGTGTTCGCTAAGAGCACATGTTCGCTACGAGCACGTTCGCTACGAGCACGTTCGCTACGAGCACAGAACCCTTCCTTGTGGCAAGAGCTGGACCGATGGAGGAGAACATGACTCTTGGCCGAAGGTTCTTTTCTTTGTCATAGCTCTACATCAGTTGATACGAAAGTGTTGTTGAAATACTTCGGCGGTACCAGTGCTGTAGTATCAACATTTTCCCAAGGTATACGCTAAACTTCGTGAAACGTTAAGTGGACCATGTTTCAATTACCTTTGAAATATTTCCATTAAATGTGAGGATGGAATCAATTAACTTCTGACAAAGAATTTATTGATGGTAGAATACTGATTATGATGATGATATAGCCATAATTGGCATAAATGTTCTTCTTGTTTTTATTGCTTCTCTTTTGCAAATTGTCAGTTTGGATACTGTTAATAACATTAATAATACTACTGCTAATAACACTAAAAATGAAAAAGTTAGAAAAAAAGCTTTGTGTACCGGACAACTTACATTGAGCAAAAGTCTTCTTCCGCTGTTTCTAACCAGGGTTGTTAAAAAGGTCCAGGAACGCATAAATTCTAATTGGTTCTATTGGGTTCCGCTGCAGGACCGGAACCTATTTTCTCGCACAATTTAAATTCGGTCCAAGTTGAGTATTGTTTCATTGAAAAAAGGTTCCCGGGACCGTATTTAAATTAATCCGGAAAAAATGTTTCTGGACCGAATTGAAATACTTTACAGATAAAAAGGTTCCTTACGGTCCAGAACCCATTTAAGATTGCCGATTTTCTCTCCTGGACCGGAATTGAATATATTTAAAATTCCTGTGCCTTTAACAACCCTGTTTCTAACTGCTTACTCTAAAACAATCCAAAATGCCTCGCTTCATAAACGTCACCACATTTGTCACAAGAACGTCTTGAACAAAAACCTCTTGAATTAGTGCCATTTGCAGCACGGTGGTTCAGCAGACATATTCACACATCTCTAAGGTTAAACTGATCAACTGGTGGACCTTCTCAACATTATGTCCCCGTTCACGTGAAACCACAAGTATTTGACCGTAATAAGCTCACCGAAGTAGACAAGTTACATAAATAAATATGAATGACCAGAAACATTCAGTTTTTAACTTAATCAAGTAACAAATGGCACTACGATTACAATTTTTTTTAAAGGGCATTACAAAGAAGATAGTTATTAATTCAATCAAATTGAAGAAATTGAAACATATACACAAAATTTTAAAAACGTTTGACAGTACAAGACGAAAGAAAAATTTTCATTTATTAAAATGCATGACAGTCTTTTGTGTAAATAATTTGTTATTTTGCTTAAGGAAGAAGAAAAATTATTTGGATTTCCCATAATTGTAACTTGCTATCATATTTCGAAGGACAACATTCACCTAGGTTTTATTAATCTTAAGTATTTTGTGAAAAGCATGAGAAAGACGACAAATATTGAAGTAAGAAAAAGTGACTGATTTTCTTCTCTCATAGTACAGGCTGTCTACACCGAAATTCTCTAATTTTATTTTGTTCCAAATTCCGCAGCAATAAATATAAAGGAATGTTATTCACATAAGTCATAGGAGTATGTAGTTTGTAAAAACAACATCACAAAACTTATCTGTGAATAACATTCCCTTACCTTTATTGCTGTGGAATTGGGAACAAAATAAAAAGAGCATTTTGATATTGACACCCTGTATAGTGGTAAACCACGCTGCTATTGTTACTTCAAACCAAAATTGTAATGACTTACATTTCCAGAATAAGAGAAAAATTGATGAAGTGTAAATACTGTACAAATAACAAGAGAAAAGAAATGTGGAAAGTAAACAACTACAAATATTTACAACCAATTCAACAACTGCAAATACCTACAACCAATTCAACAACTGAAAAATATAACCACAACCAAATTCAACAACTCCAAATATAAATCAACCAATTCAACAACTGAAAATATCTACAATCCATTCAACAACTGCAAATATAACCACAACTAATCCAACAACTGCAAATATAACCACAACCAATTCAACAATTTCAAATATAACAACAATCAATTCAACAACTGCAAATATCTACAACCAATTCAACAACTGCAAATATATCCACAACCAATTCAACAACTGCAAATATAACCACAACCAATTCAACAACTGCAAATATCTACAACCAATTCAACAAACTGCAAATATATCCACAACCAATTCAACAATTTCAAATATAACCACAATCAATTCAACAACTGCAAATATCTACAACCAATTCAACAATTTCAAATATAACCACAATCAATTCAACAACTGCAAATATCTACAACCAATTCAGCAACTGCAAATATAACAAGAATCAATTCAACAACTGCAAATATAACAAGAATCAATTCAACACCTGCAAATATAACCACAACCAATTCAACAACTGCAAATATAACCACAACCAATTCAACAATTTCAAATATAACAACAATCAATTCAACAACTGCAAATATCTACAACCAATTCAACAACTGCAAATATATCCACATCCAATTCAACAACTGCAAATATAACCACAACCAATTCAACAACTGCAAATATCTACAACCAATTCAACAAACTGCAAATATATCCACAACCAATTCAACAATTTCAAATATAACCACAATCAATTCAACAACTGCAAATATCTACAACCAATTCAACAATTTCAAATATAACCACAATCAATTCAACAACTGCAAATATCTACAACCAATTCAGCAACTGCAAATATAACAAGAATCAATTCAACAACTGCAAATATAACCACAACCAATTCAACAACTGCAAATATAACCACAATCAATTAAACAACTTCAAATATAACCACAATCAATTCAACAACTGCAAATATAAACAGAATCAATTCAAAAACTGCAAATATAAACAGAATCAATTCAACAACTGCAAATATAACCACAATCAATTCAACACCTGCAAACATCTACATCCAATTCAGCAACTGCAAATATAAACAGAATCAATTCAACAACTGCAAATATAACCACAATCAATTCAACACCTGCAAACATATACAACCAATTCAACAACTGCAAATATAAACAGAATCAATTCAACAACTGCAAATATAACCACAATCAATTCAACACCTGCAAACATCTACAACCAATTCAGCAACTGCAAATATAGCCACAACCAATTCAACAACTGCAAATATAAACAGAATCAATTCAAAAACTGCAAATATAAACAGAATCAATTCAACAACTGCAAATATAACCACAATCAATTCAACACCTGCAAACATCTACAACCAATTCAGCAACTGCAAATATAAACAGAATCAATTCAACAACTGCAAATATAACCACAATCAATTCAACACCTGCAAACATATACAACCAATTCAACAACTGCAAATATAAACAGAATCAATTCAACAACTGCAAATATAACCACAATCAATTCAACACCTGCAAACATCTACAACCAATTCAGCAACTGCAAATATAGCCACAACCAATTCAACAACTGCAAATATAACCACAACCAATCCAAGAACTGCAAATATAACTACAACCAATTCAACTGCAAATATAACCACAATCAAGTCAACAACTGCAAATATCTACAACCAATTTAACAACGAAAAAGACAATCTGTCTGTCATAGGGCAGGATGTTTGCCTTTTAGAGGGGTTTTATGGTGTCTGTCCCTTGCCTTTCTCTGAATGCAAGGTTGTCGCGGTTCTAGTTGAAAACAATTTGCGATTGTTTCCATGACGTCACGATTAAGAGTTCTACGTTTATTTAATATGCATGTACTTGTTGTAAAGAGTATGACTTTTATTGTAAAAAAAATGGTGAAGCTCCCCGTGAAATTTGCATCATACCATGAGACATATACAGAGGGGTGTGATGTGGGGGTAGGACTCCAGACATTCTATCGATTTCAGTAATGTTGGAGGTGATGTGAACGGCACCACACTCCGGCCGCCTTTACGCTCCAGGGTTGCACCCAGGTACCAATTTAGTTGAGGTTGGGTGAGCCCCAGAGCCACTTTATGCGTTCAAAAATCCCATCTTGGATCATACACCCCGGGAATCGAACCCGGGTTTCCCGCGTGGCAGTCAGACGTCCCACCGATTAGACCACTGCGGATCTTGTAACGTTTATGTAGGTAAGGTAAAAGGTAAAGATCCCCGTGCATATAGCACCGTGCCATAAAGGCACATTTAGATATTTTTATGTAGGAAAGTATTAATAATTCACATGATCTATCTGATTTGTTGTTTTTTGCTGTTTGTCTGCGCTGCCTGTGTGTAAAAGATAGAGAGATGGACTCTCTAGTAAATTACGCCGGCCACCGTGACGCAGTGGTTACCACAGCTCGCTACGATACCAGGGGTCTGAGTTTCGAATCCTGGCCTGGAATGATTGTGCGAGTGTCCATCAGTTTCATCACTCATCCTCATCGTTGCGATTAGCCAAAAATGGCAGAAAAGAAGCGCTAAATATAAAAAACAGAATCAAGTAAACGTTACAACAAATAAATAACTAATCATATCCATTGTTAAAAATGTTAACCTGCTTGTCTGACTTGATTTTTGTTATTTGCAGTAGCGTCGCTTTTCTGCCTCTTTTGGCTAATCGAGAATGTAGCGTTGAGTGCCAGGCCCGTAACCAGGATTTTATTTTGGGGGGAGCTCAACACTAATCAGCACAGGCGTCGCCAGAAATATTTGTAGACGGGCAGGCAACTGATAAAATTTGATTAGTAGAAATAATAATGACAATAATACTAATTGCCTTTGTAATTTTACAATAATAACTATTATAAGTTATAAAAATAAAAGATAATCCAAATGCATTGTTATTATTATTATTATTTTTATATAAATGGAGACACTGCTACACGATCCACCGTATGAGTAATGTCCAACACAACTGCTGTCCATTATTTTTCTTACATTTTGTACAGTTAGTGTACTGAAATTCATAGTTATTATATCTTGTTATTAACTTTTACACATTCCGTTGAAAAAAAGGCTTTATAAGTTAGGGTCAAATTTACTCACAAAGTTTATATTTCTCTCACAAAGAAAACTATAAATTTGGGGGGCTGTGGATCCATTTAGATATTCTTTGGATTAAATGGTAGAATATAATGTTTAACCCTACTAAGGAAGTAAAATCAATTAGCACTATGCACTATTTAAATTAGATATTTGTAGGATTTCGGGGGGCTTCAGCCCCTTAGCCCTCCCCCTGGCTACGTGCCTGGTGAGCGATGTGAGGAAATTGATGAATAACACAGATTATATAAGAGTATGCATTCGCGTTTCTCATAAACATTCAAAGTTTCTGAAAGAAATTGACAAATAAAATATTTCATATTTATATCAGGTGAAATGGATGTAGTTCTTAGGACTGTAACAGTTTGAAGAGTAGACAAAACTTAAATTCGTTTTTTAAAAGTACATGCTCTGATCCCAACAATATTACACGCATATAGCTTTCTACTTTTTAAACTCTCGTTAATTAATACGTATCCTGGAAATTTAATATTAATAAATAAATTACGACATAATCAGAGAGAATATTAGTTCGGTTATGTCTGGGATTGTTGACAAATATAAAATTTGGCGTAAATTAGTTGACAACGACTAGATCTATTGAATCTTTTAGTTTTCTCTCGCCTATATCATTAAATTAATTGGCGAGTGCTGAGTTTCATTGGAATGTTCCATTTCGGACACCGACCAATTCCAATTAATCAGAATATTTCCACCAATATATTTGTTAATGAAAATTGTCGCGCAAACTAAATTGAACATGGTACCCGTTCGTCAACCTCCAAAATTGGAGGCGGGAAGCAACCACCCAATCCCCCCCGGTTAGAATCTGTGATTGCTCAAAGCCACGGTGACGGAAGCATTTTCTGTTATCGTAGTGGAAACCTGAAGGAAATACAATCTTTCCATGTGGTTGCCACCTCGGCCTGCAAGTCGCTGCACCCTTCCTGCCCTAACTAGAGAACGGCCCTACGGTTGAAATTCAAAATATGGAGGCTGCGAGAGTGACAGGTCCCTCTCAGCGACTTTGATTCCTCGCCAGCACTGGCGAGAAATAATTTCCTCTCATCACCGGTGAACCCAGAACGAAAATTCACCTTTCCAGCTGGTTGACATCTCGGGCTGCAAGTCGCAAGCTCGCGGCCCGGCGGTTGAGAAACTAAACCAGAAAACCGAATTTCCGTGATAAAGATCCGATGTGAAAGTTTAATACTTTTCCCTGCCAAATTTTTATAAGTATAAAAATCTTTGGGATTTTAAAGGGGGATTTGGGAATATGGCAGTTGAAACAACGTGACTCCTAAATTTAAAGACACCACACGTCCACAATATTTCTAATCTTGGAATGTCTATCAAAGTTTAAGAAAAAACCAACAAACTGAAAAGAGATAGAGCCAAAAGTGGGACTGAGTTTATCCTAGGTACACCCAACAGCGAAAGTGAAACAATAGGCGAATTGTCCACTAGCATTTTCATTCGGTCTGTATTGCACATTGTGATGACAATGAATTGAAATAAAGACGTCAATAGGCACAGAACAATTCCTGTTTCGAACCAACATAGTTTCATTCTTTAAAACAACACAGAATGTAGAAAAAAAAAGTAATTAAAATAACGGTGGACAATTTGCCAACCATTATCTTTGCCGTTGACTGTACGCCTTATCAAATGAAATCATTTGAAATAAATCTTACCACGTTGTGACATGGTGACTAAGATACGTGACACCCTTGAGAAACTGTATACATAAGAATTCAGAGAAGCTGTAATATTTCCATAGTTATACATACTTGAGTTATTTGTGTAATGTGACAGAAGATAACTTTAATCAGATATTTATCTATAAACACCCACATTACAGCCACATTCTTATTTTACGTCACATTTCCGTCACTTCTGACTACTCGTGACGATGAGGATTGGTAATGATTTTGATGAAAGGACAGTCAGCAGTCAGCAGGAACATTCCAAAGCCGGGACTCGAACCAGAAACTTCGGTGGCTGACTCAGAGCAACATTTCCAATTACAATAGATGTGCAAAACAAATACATGACAATGACAAAATAGAAATTGGATAAAAGAACGAAAGAGTACAATGAAAAAGAGAACTGCCTTTGAAATTACATAAAATATGTGAGTGCAGTGTATATTGAGTCTTCCAAATAAATATACTAGCACAGGTATTTATTAGAAACTTTAATATAATATAACAGTTGGGCTGAAAAGTTCGTAGGCTAACATAGTAAAAAATATTTTTTTGACAAAATTCGATTTTATTATTCAATATAGTTGCCTTTGAGGGCGATACAACGATTATAGCGGTCATACAATTTTTCGATGCCATTTTTATAGTACGATTTCTCTTTAGCCTCAAAATAGGCCTCAGTTTCGGCGATTACCTCTTCATCAGTGCTAAATTTCTTTCCAGCGAGCATTCTTTTAAGGTCTGCAAACAGGAAAAAGTCACTGGGGGCCAGATCTGGAGAATATGGTGGATGGGGAAGCAATTCGTAGTCTAATTCATATAATTTTGCCATCGTTTTCATTGATTTGTGACAAGGTGCATTGTCTTGATGAAACAGCACTTTTTTCTTCTCCAAATGGGGCCGTTTTTTCGTGATTTCATCCTTTAAACGCTCCAACAACGCTATGTAATAATCTCAGCTATCTCGATCAACTTCACTTTACGATCATTTAAAATTATTTTGTGGACTTTTTTGATGTTTTCGTCGGTAACAGCCTCTTTGGGGCGTCCACTGCGTGCATCGTCTTCGATGCTCATTTCGCCTCGTTTAAATTTAGCAAACCACTTCTCAACGGTTGATTTTCCGAATAATGTTTATCAAGCCAAGCCTTGGCTTCAACAGTATTTTTTTTCGCCAAAAAGCAATGCTTTATTAACTCACGAAATTCTTTTTATCCATTTTTTCACAATAACAAAAGCTGCTTCACTCACAATGCTATATCTCACGAACTAATTATCCGGCAGCTGTGAAATTTATACACGTATCTTTTGAAGGTTAGTACTAAGTAAAAATAACATGGATTTAATTCTAGTAACGCCATCTATGAGTCAGCCTACGAACTTTTCAGCCCAACTGTTACTATTATAGTAGTTTTATTTTTGAGGTTTTCGTTTATGTCTAGTGTCCTTTGAACTGAACACAGAAACAAATTGTTTGAAGAGCACAGCTAAATCCAACTCTCCACCGTTTCTGAATATTTCATAGTCTTCCAAATGATAATTTGTTCTTTAGCCTTCATATAGTAGAGTAAGAATCACGAAAACAGACACACAATGGAATAAAAAGAAAGAACAGGGAGAGAGAGAGAGAACGAATGAGATAAATTTAAAGAGAGTGAAATTGAAATACATGGAAATACATATGGAAATATGTATAAACATACGAAGAAAGATAGAAAGAAGAAAACAAGAGGAGAAAGAGAGGAATAGGGAGGTAGACAAACAGAAGAAAGACAGAAAAAGAAGAGAAACAAGGGCAGAAAGACTAAAAAGAGCGAGAAAACAAAGGAAGAACGTCAGGAAAGGGAGAATAAAGAATATAGACAGAAAAGAGGGAAAAAGAAGAAGAATGACAGAAATAAGATAAAATCAGAAGATATAGAGAACAGACGAAGAAAGATAGGGAAGAGAAAGAAAGGCAGAAACGGTATAAAAACTGAGGAAGAAAGACAAAGAAAAACAGGATGAAAGACAATATATAGAGAGATAACAGTGGAAGAAAGAAAATAGATAAAAACAAGGAATAAAGGCACATAGAGAAAAGCAGAGGAAAAAGCAGAAAAGAGAGAGATAACACTGGAAGAAAGAAAAGAGATAAAAACAAATGAAGAGAGGCAGAAAAGAGAAATCCACAGGAAGGAAAGAAAGAGAAACATACAGAAAAACAAATTGTCTGCCGGCGTAACTACATATAAGTTAAAACCAAAAGGTGGAAGCAAGTATCGAAAAGGGCGAATCCTCCTCTTAATCAACTTACGAACTGTATATTGTTTATTCATTTGCTTTGTTTTACTTCGCATTTTATTACACTTTTGGCTAATTTGCGAAGATGCGGATGGGAGATGATATGATGAATGGACACTCACAAACATCCATGCCCACGCCGGGATTCGACCCTAGGACCCCTGGCGTCGTAACGCGATTTGCTAACCATTCCACCACGGTGGCCGCAAACATACAAACATTACCCTAGGAGTGTAGAGTATTGACAACCATGTTACGTTCCTTTTGGGTGAGCGCCACTGGATTACTACGTCACCGTAATTGCCCAATCCCCTTGTGCGGTAGAGTTGTGAGACTCTCCTTTACTTAATTGCTTCACTGAGCATTCTCAGGACGTGCAATTATAAAAATTACTGACTCTTACTTTTTGTAATGTTTATTAAAAATATATCCCTTTCAACGTCCACCGCAAACTAATCACAGTATATTTACTTATGAAATCAAAACACAATAAGCGGCAGCTTTTATTTTATAACTGACTCTCTAGCCTTCTTAAACCTGAAGGTTCATGGCTGCTGCTACACAGGCCTTCCATCTGCCCTGTCCTGAGAAAGATCTATATACTCTTTTCCATCCATACTGATTTCGTTAAGGTCCATCTCAACGTTATCCCTCCATCTTCGTCTTGGCCTTCCTACAGGTCTCTTACCATCAGTTTTCCCAACAAGAATCTATTAACTCTTCTTTCCTCTCCTATTCGTGCTACATGGCCTGCCCACCTAAGTCTTCTTTATTTAATCATTCTAATAATATCTGGACATAAATACAAATTATGTACTTCTAAATTATGTAACCTTCTCCACTCACGTGTCTCCTCATTCCTTTTAAATCCAAATATTTCCCTAAGGATCTTATTTTCAAATACTCTCAATTTATGTTCCTCTTTCAATGTTAGGGACCAAGTTTCACACCCATATAATACTACAGGCAAAATTACTGTTTTGTATATTTTAACTTTTAGGTTCTTAGATATTAAACGAGAAGACAAAAGTTTATGAAGAGAGAAGTAACATGCATTTCCTGAATTAAGCCTACTTTTTATTTCCTCTTTAATATAATTTTAATTTGTTAATATTACACCTAAGTATTTGAATTTGGAAACTGGTTCAAACGAGTTGTTATCAATAATTAGATTTTGATTATTACCTAACACTTGGTTTCGGCCTGTAAGCATATAGTATTTAGTTTTCTCTTTGTTAACTTCCAAACCTATCTCTTTAGCAGTTTTGAAAAATGTTTTAGCATTATTCTTAATTGTATTTATATCATCACCTAATAAGTCTACATCATCTGCATATTACCTTCCTAACAGCATATTCTAAGGCAAAATTAAAGGGCAATGGAGATAATGCATCTCCTTATTTTAACCCATCATGAATTGTAAATTTATCAGACACATTAATACCCACACGAATCTTACTTTCTGTTTCACTGCTGCATATTTTTATCATACTAACAAGCTTCTTAAGTATTCCAAACTCTACTAATATATTATATAATTTATCTCTTTTGACCGAATCATACGCTTTTTTTAAATCAATGAATAGCTGATGGACATTTTGATTACATTCCCACTTATTTTCAAGTGTCTGTCTGATGTGAAAAATTTGATCTGTAGTTGATGTGTTACGTTTAAATCCACATTGATAATCACCTATAATTTCATTAACATATGGGGTTAGTCTTGTTAAAAGAATGTTAGATAATATTTTATATGTTGTTGAGAGTAGAGAAATCCCACGGTAATTATTATTTTATAACAGTATATTTTAAAATATTACATATAACCGCTCTCGACTTGAACAACGTTTAGTCTTCAGACATTCCGTTGTCTTGGATTCAACAAAGGATTAGACAGTTCTAGTTTTTCTCATCCTACCGGAAATGACGTTCATTCCGGTAATGCGTGTTATCAACATACAGCCAAAAATTATAAATTGAACATAGACACAAACAACAATGTTAAAGAAACAAATAAATCATACACATTTCTGTGAAATTAACAAAGAAGTAAAACATGCCCATTGGTAAAAATAAACAAGGCGTAGAAACTATACATCAAATAATTAATTACAAGTTAATGCGTTTCACGCTGGAAACTACGCTTGATACCAATGTCCAAGCATTGTACGTGTGCCAGAACACTAGAGTAGATAAAACCAAGGTCTTATTATAATAAGACGAACTCTGAATAGTGATAAATGCAATAAGCATAAGAGAGGAAAGGTGGTGACCTGATGAAAGAAGATAAGATCTGCATTGAAAAATCACATGTTGGTATATAATTGGCAATTTGAAGCTGATCTGGCCACGTGACGCACAATCAAACTTCAATTGGTTTTATCTAGAAAAAATACTATATAAGATATTCAGTGTGTGTGTGTGTGATAATTGCAGAACAATGGCGCGACTACTGTTGGCAATAAGCTCTCTCCTACTGGTCAACCAGGTGTTGGGACATGGCTACATGTCCGACCCGCCCATGAGGTCCTCCATGTGGAGATTCGGGTACAACACGCCACCCAACTACAATGACAACGGGCTTTTCTGTGGAGGCTTCGATGTGAGTAACGTAATTCTGTGTCCTTATGGTCACACTCCATCTATGTTCTATTTGATGGCATGTTACATAAATTCTGCAGCTCTTCACAGTCAGCGACGTGCTTTTGTGCATGAACATAATGTGCACTTTCTGAAAGTAACTGAAAGTACTTTGCACAAAAACTAATTCAGTGACAGTTATGGCCCGACCCTGTGGCCGAGTGGTTAGCACATCGCGCTGCGACGCCAAGGGTCCCGGGTTCGAATTCCGATCGGGCTTGGTTGTTTGTGAATGTCCATTCATCAATTTCATCATTTCATCACTCATCCCCATCTTCGCAAATTAGCCAAGAGGCACAAAACGCGAAGTAAAATAAACTAAAACAAATCAAATCTAAGTAACAGTTATGGCTACAATTTTCGAAATATAACTCAGTTATAGCTACTTTAAAAAGTAACTCAATTACAGTTATTCTCTTTGTAATGTAACTCAATGACAGTTATTGTCAACTTAAAAGTTATTCAGTATATATATATTCAGTATACTATTTCTGAAATATAACTGAGTTACAGATACTGTTACTTTAAAAAGTAACTCAGTTACAGATACTCTTTCTGTAATGTAACTGAGTTACAGATACTGTTACTTTAAAAAGGAACTCAGTTAAAGATACTCCTTCTGTAATATAACAGTTACAGATACTGTTATTTTAAAAAGTAACTCAGTTACAGATACTCTTTCTGATATGTAACTGAGTTACAGATACTGTTACTTTAAAAAAGTAACTCAGTAACAGATACTCCATCTGTTATATAACTGAGTTACAGATACTGTTACTTTAATAATTTACTCAATTACAGATACTATTTCTGAAATGTAACTGAGTTTACAGATACTCTTTCAGAAATATAACTGAGTTACAGATAGTGTTTCTGAAATGTAACTGAGTTACAGATACTGTTACTTTAAAAAAGTAACCCAGTTACAGGTACTCTTTCTGAAATGTAACTGAGTTACATATACTGTTACTTTAAAAAGTAATCCAGTTACAGATACTCTTTCTGAAATATAGCTCAGTTGCAGCTACTGTTACTTTCAGAATGTATCTCAATTACAGCTACTCTTTTTTACATGTAACTCAGTTACAGTTATTGTCACTTTTAAAGTAAGGAGGTTACTTTTATAGTTAATTCATTCTAGATACGTGATAACTGTCATAACGTGTTATTTTGTATTAATATAGATGATCAGTTAGATACGCGGTGGAAGCACATAGTGGTGAATGTCCCACTTTTAACTGTAGGTCCAATCCCGACTATCTTTCTTGTCTATATCTGACTGATTTTCAATACAACGACCAACATGGACTTCTGCAGAATAAATGCAACGAACTAATGTCTTCCTCAGGTCGAGTGGAACCAGAACGGTGGCAAGTGCGGAGTCTGCGGTGACGATTACGCCCTCCCGCGCCCAAGGCCCAACGAATCCGGCGGCCAGTACGGCACAGGAACCATAGCGGGCAACTACCAATCAGGAGAGACCATCTCCGTCACCCTGACCATCATCGCTCCCCATCTGGGCTTCTTTGAGTTCCGTGTCTGCGCCAGGGACGACCCCAGCATCCTGGAGGATGAAGCTTGCTTCGACCAGCACCTGCTGGAACTGGCCGACGGGTCTGGAACAAGGTACACCATGGAGAACCATGACGCTGGAGAGTATGTCGTGGACCTCAAGCTGCCCGAGGGTCTCACCTGCACCAACTGCGTGCTCCAGTGGTTCTGGAGATCAGGTAAGGGCAATGGTGTTTCTGGCTTTGTTATTTTGCATCCCTAAATCATACGTTTATGCATACTTTACCATCTGTGGCGGAGTGGTTAGCACAGAGCGCTACGATGCCAGGGGTCCCGGAATGGGAATATTGTAAGCGTCCCTTCATCAATTTCATCATGGGTCTCCTGTGGTAACGTCGTCGCCTTGTAATTAAGAGGTCCCGCGTTCGATACCGGTGGAGGCACATGGCACAGTGATTCTTATCCCACTTTAAACTGTAGGTCCAGTCTTGATTGGCTTATCTGTACATAAAGTGAACTTAAAACAGCAAATCAATTTCATCATACCATCAATTATTCTCATCTTCGCGATTAGCTAGAGTGGCAGAAAATCGAAGTAAAATTCACGAAATCAATCAATCTTGGGAATGGAACGTAAGTCGTCTTTCGGAGATGTAATAGCTCCTGCGTACCCGATGGTTAACGCTTTCGCCTTTGGTACTAACGGTCCCGGGTTCGAGTCTCGATGGGACTCCCCCCCCCCCAAGATCCCGGTGTTGTTTACCTAGCGTCGTGAGAACAATTGGGAAGCCACTTGAAGAGATCTAGCGGATCCTGGCTCGAAAGCCTGAAAGGGTGTCTCATCTAGCGACACTGGGGTCTCCCCGATGGCGTAGTGCTAACGTCATCGCCTTGTTATCAAGGTGTCCCGGGTTCTATACCCGGTGGAGGCACATGCTGTCTCGAATTCAGCTCAAAACTGTAGGTCCAGTCATGATTAGCCTTACTGTGCATAAAGTGGACTAAAAAACTTTTAAAAAAAGTTGTTCTAGGGACACCCAATGTCCTCACTTTCAAGTAGTATACTCTGGACTGCGTTTTGCAGACTAACGAGGCTTTGGCGTCTCGAATCACAACCAGTAAAATCCTCTGTGGCACATTCGTCGTTCTCTTATGTTTGTGATTCTCCCTTCATCTATTTCATATTATCGCTATTTATCCCCATCTTCGCAAAAGTGGCAGAAACATGGAATAAAATAGCTGTCCCCTGTGGTGGAGTGGTTAGAACATCGCGTTACGACGCCAGGGGGCCCGGGTTCGAATCCCGGCCTAGGCAATGAATGCTTGTGAGTGTCCATTCGTCAATTTCATCATATCGTCACTCATCCCCATCTTCGCAAATTAGCCAAAAGTGGCACAAAAACGAAGTAAAATAAAGCAAATCAAAATAAATTAAATTTAATAAAATTAAGTCGATACCCAGAAAACAGCGGCGATGGACTCGATGTACTGACCATGTGTCACCCAATGGATCTGCTCAGCTAAGCCCTGGTCGTAGAGGACTGTTCCGCCATTAAGTTTTGTTTAATGCTAAATGTGGCTTTTCATTCTTAGTGAGTGAGAGATGTGTGGATGGATGAATTAGAAATATAATGGTAAAAAATTATTATTCCACAAACACATGTAACTTCTTTGTTTCGTCATATTTAACATTCGTACTTACCTATCTGCTTCGCGGAACATTCTTTAAGGTGTATTCACGTTTTTTTGATGAAAGCAATTTCAATTTTTCACATTACGAGTACTTCTTTCTTTTCGTTTTTTCGCTTCCGCAAGATACAATATGGTGCGTACACCTTCGTAGATCATCGCGTGTCGTGCTTCTGTTTTGTCGATTTTCATTGGGTATGCAGTGTTTCCAACCTTCTTAATCCAAAAAATACAAACATAGTTAAAATGCGTTGAACCATTGACGGTAGCCCCAAGACACATTACGGTTAGGCAAACAAAGTTAAAATTCGTGTAGCTAGTTAGGTTAGGTTTAGTTAGGATAGGCAAACATAATTAAAATTCGTTTAACTATGTTTGCCTAACCTAACCTTACGTAATGTTTCTTAGGACTATCGTGAATGGTTCATCGGATTTTAACTATGTTTGTATGTTTGGTTGGGAACACTGCATACCCAATGAACATCGACAAAACACAAGCACGACGCGCGATGATCTACAAAGGTGTACGCGCCAAAGGCTATTGTGCGTCGGAGAATTAATTTTCAACAAAAAAAACATGAATTTCCGCTATGATACATTCCCACATGACAGAAAACACCTTCCAGATGTTAGACAATGCTACAGGAACTTATTACCTTAAGTAGTTTCTTGTGTAAAAATGAAGAAATCTGTTTATTTAATGTAATTACATGTATATATGTTCTAACCTTTCAAAGTTATTTCAGAAGTAAAAATAACAATATTAGTTGATTCATTAATCGCCTACGTATATATTTAATTAAAACTTGACTTGTGGAAATCAAAGCCTTTATAGTTGCTAGTCATTTTGACATTTGTTTTTCTTTGTAAACGTTATTACATACACTCACACGAAACAATGAAAGACTAAAATAATATAGACATCCTACAGTAACCCCATCTATCCCGTGCTGGCCATATCATACGTATTATTTAAAGCATCATCAGATTTCAATCCCAACCTCTGAAACCGGATAATTTAAAAACAACGAAAAAAATGTAGGTACAGTGCGGCGCATAAATATTATATGTCAAATTCTCCATTGCGAAGTTCAGTAATTGAATCATAACGTCAACTGAGCCAGCTGACAACTTCTGCACTGGCGTCAGTAGTTCACCTTCTTGAAAACACGCATGGTGCAACAGAAAAGTGAATGGGCTATTTGTCTAGTAATATTCGTGCACCCTACTGTACGTTGGATCTGCGATGGGATCATGTTACAACCTTTTTCCAAAAGAGATTAGCCCCGTCTAGTTGGCTGCACTTTGTGACACTCTGTGCAGTGCAGGTGTATCCAGTGTCAGGGTGGTGCAAGGAAATGTTCAACCAATTAGACGGAAAGCGGTGTTCAACTCCAGAAGTTTCAACAAATGCCTGTCTGCTTCTTTAAACGGTCATTTGATTAGTTAGCACGCACCACGTGACCATACACCAAACATACACCTGTCCGGAAGGTAGTGCAGACACCAAACACACTGCTTGACTCCAAATCAACGAACTAGAGGACTCGGTGTTGCACCGTGCAACCAACCAGACTCATCGATGCAAACAGAGTCAACTCGAGTCAAAAAGTGGAGCCAACTAGACGGGGCTATTATGACAAGGTATGGACCAGATCTCTAACAGGTGCAAAATTTCGTTATAAAAAGTAATTTGGGGGAAAACAATCACTATTATCATTCGCTGCCAGGAGATTATTATTCAAGACAAAGTTAAAATCTTAGTCATACAGTTTCGAAACCCAAGCAGCAAACTATATAAAACAGGGATATCTCGTGCAACATTTACTCAAAATTTCACGATAACTTGCTTGGACCTTTACTCGTTTAATCTTGTTTTGAATAAAAAGCACTTTTTTGTCCTGTCTTTTATCTGTTAAGAAGAAAACACACACACGCACACTTTCTTCCCGGAAAAGACCAGTTGAATCAGGTGTTTAGATATGTGGCAATTTCGGGGCCCTTGGTTAACTGTACTCCCTCCAGAATTACGTCGACTTCTAATCGACAAATTTCGATGTTCATTGTGGTTACAAAATATAACGCAGCTGTGTAATATCTATCTCTTAAATTCCAGCCCCCTCCGAAATAAAATCCTTCTTACGCCAGTGTAACCAACTTAGCACGCGAGTGCAAAGAGTCAAAAAGTGTAGCGAACTACACGGGGCCAGTTTAGATCCTATTTTATACTACGATCCAGTCTCGATTAGACCTATTGGAACAGAAAGTGGACTGAACAAATATAAAAACGTGGTCAGTCATTACGTGACGTAAAAAAAATGCCCAAACACACAAATTATGAAAGAAACCAATACAACAAAACAAAATTGAGTTATATACCAGCACTAATAACAAACGTCGTGTTCAATGTGCCTTTCGTCTTACCACATCCACGCACTCCCAGAGCTCCATATTAGCAGACCGCGAACAACTTGCACCAGCAAACACAAACTCTCTCAGCTCCCCAGCGTCCAATGACGAGAGAAATGTACGGTGGCTCCGCCAAGTGGTGGAAATCGAAAGCTGCTACATTACATAAACATGCAGGACGTTTCGTGAGAAACGGCGACAATGTCGTAAAGAAAACTGTAGTTTCGACGGTTGTTGCTCTATTTTATAGTATAGGGAATTAATTATATCTGAATACTGATATCTATACAAATATTCAAAAGCGGATTGGGTTGTCACTTTGAAATAATGCACCGATCTGTCTGCCCGCCAATTTTGACGTAAACAAATATGAAGAAACGAGGACTTCGCGGCGAAGAACTAAAACCCAAATACAAGGTTCGGTTTACGGGTACAAGTCATGTAAAACTGCAAACATATCATTGCACAATTTCCCATCAGACAAGAAGTTATGAGATAGATTGGCAATTGGCAACGTAGTAACAAAGCATTTGCCGTTGTGCAGTTTGCATTTTCGTGAAAAGTTATTTTCCCCACGACGTAAGTACTTGTTCAAATTTATGCCGTTGCGTAAAGTGTAATTAGACATAAAAGTTATAACTAATATTCTTGTCTTATATTAGTGTATCCAATGCTTTAGACAGTGGGTCGAAATTCACTGCAATTTACTCAAGGTGGTACGATAATAACAAATCACATAAATGTACATACAGTAAAACCTCGTTAATCCGGACTAATGGGGAGGATAAGTTGACCGTTTAACGAAAGTCCGGATTAACTGAAAGAACCTAAAAGAACAGTAGAAAGTGAAATAAAACTCCGTTTATAGCAACAAAACATGTTTATTATGGTGTATTTAAAGGGCATAGGCCTAAATACACTATACAGCACAGTACAAAGTCTGCGGGAAACAGAATTTCATCAGTGGTTGACTGCCTTTTCTTTGGGAAGTTCTCTTGTTGACTTCTAGCCACATTTAAAACCTTTCATTCTGCTATTTTTTGGCCTTTTACCTGTCCGGATTAACGAGGTTTTACTGTATTACTATGAAAGTAAGGAAGTTCAATGTGTAGTATTTCTTTATGGCTCATTGTCGATTTGTGTGTTTTCCAATTTAGAAGCACAATGTAGCCTTTAAAAATATGTTTTGACTCCAGCATAA
Organism: Lepisma saccharinum; assembly: GCF_977018435.1. NCBI lineage: Eukaryota > Metazoa > Arthropoda > Insecta > Zygentoma > Lepismatidae > Lepisma > Lepisma saccharinum. Next base: position 11,104,499 of record NC_139244.1, on the reverse strand, counting down.
TAAGCGTGGCTATTTTATTCAAAAATAGGTGAATTTATGCAGACATAAGTTAATTGAAGCTACCGCTGAACATAACAGAATAAGTGTATTGCAAAATCATGTAGCAATTAAAGCCAAAGGATTACTGTTATTTTGATATCAATATGTAGGTAATAAATAAATACATACTTACAATAAACGTGTTCTTTAACACCGTAAGTATATAACATGAACATGTTTATTATTGAGGGATGGTTGAAAGTAGGATACACAGTTGCACACATAATTTGTATAATATTGAACCAAATACGTGGATTCTTGCATTTTTATATGTACACTTCTTAACGTATAGTACAATCAACCACAAGTAAGCATAACAAAAAAAATATAAGATTGAAAATATGGCCGATTCAGCCCATGTCTCCATACTGAAACTTTCTATAACAATATTCCCTTTGGTTTGCAAAAGAACATTTCTACCGAGGAGCAAATCTATCAGGTGGTTTATGTAATCTTGCGGACCTTCTGGGAAATCTTGCTACACCCTATGGTGTTCCATAACATTCTGGTTCCTCCAGAACTTTCACACTTCTCTCTTGTTCCCACTCCTAGTTTCTCTACAGAAGGTAATGCTTGTTTCTTTTCTCTAGGCAACAGATGGGGAGACTGCGGTGATGGTACATCCGGAATGGGCTGTGGTCCACAAGAGGAGTACAAGAACTGCGCAGACATTGCCATTGCATAAGGCAAGGATCTCGAACGTCAGTCAGTTTTTGAAATGATACATCTTCTGTAGAACAAGAAACGCCCCTGCTGTGTGTTCTTTTCTGCTTTGATTACCAGTGACACAAGATCAACTTCATAGAAGATTGTAACATTTAGCCAAAATAAACAAAATCTCGAAATTATAAGTGCTTTTAATTTGTTTGCCAACTTTCTGTGGTGGCGCCACCAGATATGCTGTATTTAATATCTGACTGCAGCATCTGTACTACTTGTGATCTGTGTCTAGGTTACCAATAAAATGGGAAACAACATGAAGCGTATTGTGGACACGTCTTGCGTTGAGTGTGAATTGCTCGTGATTGTACATTTGGGCTTAATCCATGACATTCAATGTAATTAACTGTTTTTGCCACCATTTGTATGACAGTATATCACATGTATGAAAATACATTACTAGTTATTGAACCAACGAAAGATACGATACGTTTAAATTATTAACATTGTTGTCATGCAGCAAAGTTTTGTTAAGTTTGATCTAAGCATTGGTGTAGTATGTTAACGTTTTTAGAGCTGGGCTAGTTTTCACTCAGTTTTTAGTAACACAAGAGTAATTTAGCCAGAATTTTCAGTTAGAGATTGCAAAGCACTCAGTTGTGTTTAGAAGTGTGGTAATTTTTCACCTAGAAAGAAATCGGTATTCTTGCAAAAATTAAAGATCATCCTAGATTAATGGTAATTCTGAGTACTGTCTTTTCTTTCTGTACTTTGTACGCCTAGAGTACACAGGTAGCTACAATTCAATTATACTATTCTCGTGTTCTTTTCAAAATCGACCCATTTTCCTTAAAGCCTGGTTCTTTTGCTAATAAATCATCTTCAAGATCTTTGGAAATATCGATATAATAAAAGGGGTAGGGTAGAGCAGTATTACGCGGAAAAAAATACGAAAAAAAGTGTATAAGGTGATGTCTTATTTGATTTATTTCTGTTTGCATATTTTGGCTATTTTTCGGCGCTTTTCTACTTCTTGGGTTAATCGCGGCGATGAGGATGAATGATGAAATAGATAATGGGGCAAGGAAATTCGTGGACCAAGTAAACGGTGTTTCAGTACTGAATGAGTGTTTTATTGAGGTCCTATCTTCATAAATGGATAACAGGAAAGAGCGGTGCTTGTCAACTCACAAACACAAACACGAAACACTTATATATTATCATTCCACTATTTCCTAGTAGTTGAAAAGTCATCCACATTAAAAAGCGGTACCATATATACAAGAGATTGCCCAACTTCCAATAGATGGTGCACTTTTCTCATTGAAACAGCTACCAAGAAAAATTTTATTATGATTTCTTTGCTCATAAAGTAATGAAATATTTTATTGTCAAATAGACGCCGCAATAAAAAAGTTAGTCCTCTTTAAGGTAAGGTATATCTTTTTGAAAATCACTTTAGAGATTAGGTACCTCTCATAACTAGACAGGTCAAGTCAATTTACATTAATACACATTCATAGCTGTGAAGGATGGGACGGTGTTACTTTTTGGGTGTTATTGATTCATGTTAGATCTTTCTCTTTCAGTATTGCTGATTAGTGCACTAACATTCGTCAATTTTACTGGTACGAGAACGAGACTGATTGTTAATGTTCAGTTAAGCTGATTTTAGTGTATTGGAGAATTATTGTTTCTCAAAATATTGACGCATATGAACTCATCAAGCAGCTGAAGACTTGATAAGCTTGGTTTTACTCTCATTGTTATTGTTATCATTGTTATATTGCGTTATCTTTCATATTATTGTTGATATCCTGATATAAAAATTGATTTTTTTTTCTATTCCGAATATGATCCACTAAGCTTCCGAATGGGAGGAAATGACATCCATCAGAATTCAAAGGCAACCTACCTGGGTATATTACTCGATGAGGGCCTCACATTTAAAGAACACCTCAAGAACCTAGCGCACAAAGGGAAACACACGTTTAGGGCAATTATATCCAATATGGAAAAGCACAGCACTTACAACCAAAAATAGACTAACGATGTTTAACGTTCTACTAAGAACAATGTTAATTTATGCGTGCGTTGTATGGCAGCACAGTGTCCCAACCTACAAAAGGTCACTACACAGTATCCAGAACAAGGCACTAAGAATAATCTCTAGCGCAGATAGATACATACCTAACATTCAAATAAGAGAAGCATTAGACCAAGAAACGCTATTTGAATGCATGCAACGCGAAAGGTTGAAATTGTGGGCACAACAACCTCACCACCATTGTCACGTGCCAGTTTCGATGACACAATGAAAGTTGCAAGGAGGAATGGTTTCTCGGAAGCGACGATAGATGGCAGCACACCATTTAAAGAAGAGCAGAGCTCATTGTACAAAGTAGGAGCGGAGAAGAGCGATTATATATATTATAGTAAATAAAAAATATATAAAGGAAGAGTATAAAAATTATAGAAGTGAATAAAATGTTGTATATAGTAATGAAGATAATTAAGAACATGCTCATATATGAAACGTTTAGGAAAGTTATTAGGGGAGCAAATGAATTCAGAAATGTATCTCTTTTTATTTTTCTGACGAGGAGAACATCGTCAGTGTTTTGGTTGTTTGTCCCCGGTGGCGCTGTGTCAAATTAGACGCCCCGAAGCACTTTTCGGTTGCGCTCTTTATTAGTCGCACTGGGCCATTGGTAGCGCTTGTTATTAGCGATCCTGGTTATTCCCCTTTGGTCGTTAAATAGGAGGTGGCGCTATTGTCAGTTTAGTCGACCCTACTCTTTCTACAAGTATATCTTGTATTGTTTGCCAAAGAAGCGGGGAAAGCGAGCGCATAAATAATATTACGCTTTAAAAAAGGAAAGATAATAAATTAAGAGAACAAGAAGCCTTTTCCATATTAAAAGAAGAAGAAGCCTTTTCCATATTAAAAGAAGAAGAAGCCTTTTCCATATTAAAAAGAAGAAAAGAAGAAGAAGCCTTTTCCATATTAAAAGAAGAAAGAAGCCTTTTGTGATAATAAAAGAAGAAGAAGCCTTACGATAATCAAAGAAGCAGAAGCCTTGTTGATAGTCAAAGGAGAAGAAGCCTTTTCGATTATACATACATACATACACATATATATATATATATATATATATATATATATATATTCTCTGTATTTTGTATAGTTCTCAGAATATAGATCCGCATTTAACTATATCCTCTTGGCTATAAAACCCTTTTTTATTTGGAATTCTCAAATAAAGAACCTATCCCCCTGAGATTAAGATATCTGTAGCCGTGGTATAAATTTATTTTAAGAAGTGCACTAGAGGGACGTTGCACCATAATCCGACCATAAATACCGTAGGCGAACGAGATCCAAGAAGACGCATTCACAAAATGCCTAGAATTAATTAAGAAACAAATTCAATATGACAGTTCATTAATGTAATCTAATGAGAAGGAAAATCAAGCAGTGTTATGTCTGGAAAGATCTTGGATGAGTCTCGTCTACTGAATCAAAACATTTCGATTACTGTTAATTAAAAGTTTACTGCATAAAATTCATGTTCGTAGTAAATTAAATTAGGACTATTGCTCCTAGTCCTTAGGCAATACGTGGCAATGGAAATATAACTATACAATGTCTCAAGATTGCCATACCCAAGTAACACTACAGCCGTGAGAGGGAGAGACAAAAATGACAATTGCAACCAAGACATGGAGATAAGGCCACAATACGAACTAGAAGGCAAGGCAACAAACTTGTCGGAACTTCGAAATTATATAACCCGCCATGATAAGTCTTCATGTTGATCTTTTTTTTCTCAAATGAATAAACATGAAGACTTGCCAAAGTTATCCCTCAAGATGGTTGCCAGTGAGAGCAGTGTAGCCAACCTCACTGAAAATAACTCTGCCGGCTACCGCGATGTTTCGAACGTGTTCCAAATAACTCCTTCTAGTGGTTGGCAATACTTGTTTGTTTACAGTTCGCGCAGGTCACTGGAACGAGCTAGATTGATTGAATTTAGACTGAAAGAAAAACAGCAACAATGCAGGAGCGATCAGTTTCGGGATTACCTTCTGTCCGCTGCAACAACGAAACCGACGTAAACAAACAAACGTGACTTGCGGGAAATCCTATTGGTTGTTTGAATGGCAGCTGCGCAGAATACAATGCATATGAAAAAGCCTTACCACTCAACGCATCTGTACAACTACGACAATACATCAATGAACAAAATGACACCAGAATTAACACACAGGAAAGGAACTAGTTCTAGAAGTTAAATGGTTTTGTTTACATTATCTTCAATTTTACAGTGTATAGAGAATAATATACTTCGTTTCCTTACAAGTTAAAACACTGCAATGTAATAAAGAATGAAACAATGACCAATTTGTGCCTTTCTGAAAAATTAATAGATTTTTATAGTTTTACACGATAATATTTTATTATTAACAACTTAATACATACAATTATGAGTATATATATTTATATATAGGTTTGCATTGCACTGGATTACTCCATTGGAGTCATAAATGCAACATTATACGAGTACAATTAAAAGGTAATGGCGAAACACTTGTCCCGATATTCATGTAAAAATAATTGTAAAATTATATTTCATAAATGTGTCCTCAAATTTCTTAATGGCACTTTTAGTTTTCACCTGGTACTTCCCATTCTCAGCTGCATCGTAGTTCCTCTTTATGTAATTGTACTTCTTCAATTCGCTGGCTGCCGGAGTGTACTGGAAGCTCTGGAATTTCTTCCACGGATTTCCAGCTGATGAAACAACATGGACGTTCTGAGGCTTCCTGGTAGTTCCGTCCAAGGCCGCTGGAGGTCTCTGAATTCCGTGGTATCTCTTCCCATTGGCCGAGTACTGAGGTACCAATTCTACATCCTGCTGCTTGATGTTGGATAGGACGTTCGGTATGATTTCCACATTGTTTGGGCCCGTGTCGTGTGCTGTTGGATCTTTCGGCGGATAGATGGCGACATCGGCGCAGTTCCGCCATGTTTCCTGCTGTCCACAGCCCATTCCTTCTGTGCCATTTTCGCAACGACCCCAGGAATTGCCTGAAAATAGTGCACGGTAAGCAACGTCGACCATAACTCGCCAGAGTGTAATGATATTTAACCTTGCAAAGGTATTCTAGTGAAGTTTTGAACGAAATCTAAATGGTTTTGCATAACATACATGTTTTCTATGTACACCATACAATTTTCTGATGAAGTGTTAGTTGGTTACATTTAGAACAGAAATGCCCATGGCCTGTAAATTGCAACACAATCCCTGCTCTGTGTAAACTAATTTACGCAAAATATTTTGGGCATGCAAAGTTTGCGGAAAATTAATAATAATTACGCGAACTTTATTTACTTCAGTTTTTGGTTGCAATATGTTCATTGCATGTACACTTGATTGTAGTAAGGCAATCCTATAGCCTATTTCATATTACTAACAATAACTTCTTACGCTGTAAAGTTTATTAATATCTTCATCATTTGGCAAGGCAGATATATGGCATAGTTTTTTTTTAGTAAGTCCAGAACTATGGGCATATAGTTCCTTCCCTAAACTCATTCTCTAAATGATAATGTGCAATAATAAAAATATACTGAAATCTGCGAATGGGGTTCAGCGTGATTATTTGTTGTTCTACTACAAATCTATTAACATAACGGCGTGAATATTATATTAAATTATAATCATAAGAGAGTATCGTGGTATCTCTAACCTTTACAAAGCTACAATGATCGCTAAAGCCAGACTTTATAGGAGTGATGGGCAATGCAGTCCGTAAATGTTCCGGGATGTTGTTCACTGTGCACCAAATTTCAGGGCCGCATTTCGACCTGGTGGTGAAAATTTGAACTATTTTTCTCGTCAGCATTAGTTTTCCCATGGTCTCTATACCCTCTATAACAAGTTTCAGAGTAATCCGTTGCTTCGAACGGACGCCAGTTGGCTCTGGGTAGGATAACTTTCATTGTGACCACCTGGAACATACGGCCATTTTGCACCCTTCAAAATTTACGAGGAAAAAGTCACCTTATCAAAAACCCTTACCTGAAAGTTTAAAAAGGGGTGTAAAAAGCCCCTTGACAAGGGTTAAAAGTGCAAGTTTGGGTAACACTTTCATACATCGGAGACACATTTCTTCAATTTTACACAAGGAACTACTTACGGAAATGAGTTTCTGCAAGGTTTACAAGGTTTACAACGTTCGTCGAGGTATTTTCTTTCATCGTGGAATATATTTGACCGGGAAATCATGTATTTTTCAAGAGAAATATCTCACCGACGCAAAATTGCTATTGCTTTCATTTGCTTGCCCTACGACAACCGGATGCTGCGTACGTTTGATGACGTAAGCCCCTGTCAGTGTTTCAATCCCCTTTTTTTCCACTATGCTTGCCTAACGTAACCAAACCTAACCTTATCGGAAATGGTTCGTGGGGCTATCCGTGAATGGTTCGTGGGGCTATCGGTCAGCTACCGTGCATAATGGTTCGTGGGGCTATCCATCAGCTACTTGGGCTATACGTGAGCTACTCGTGCATAATGTATAATTTCCACCGGTGACGAACACGAATGTAGGTATTTTTCGGTGCAGAAGGTTGAAACACTGCATACCCACAACGTGAGTCAAGATGTGCCCGCCATATTGTGTGTTCCGGAAGCGAACAAAAGAATAAAAAAAAGCGCTCAGAATGTGAAAAATTGCGTTTGTTTTCGTGTAAAAAGCATAATGGCACCTTGAACTATGTTCCGCAATACACAATTAGTAAGTACGAACCATGCGAAACACAAAATAGCCGATTTTAATGTGTCTCCGATCTATAAAATGGTACCCAAGTTTGTAAAGAGACCTGTACAAGACATACACAACACATTAAAAAGGTAAAGATACACTACAACTAGAAGAATTCCAACAATGTTCAACTAAGTGGAGGATAAAAACAAATGCAACCAAAAGCACAGCAGTCATCCTTGCCAGAAGAAGAAGACAAGAAGAGCAAACATTGGAACTCTTTGGCCAGCAGATAAAACATGCCAAGACAGCAAGATACCTAGGATTAACACTGGACAGCGGGCTAACATTCAAGATTCATGCAGAAGAAACACATCACAAAGGCAATCAACGAATAGGGGGATTGTGTGCCATCTTCAGGAATTTACAGCTATCCCTTGAAACAAGGATAAGATTATACAAGACAATGATTCGACCAGCAATACTCTACGCCATTCCAGCATGGCATGACGCAGCAAAGACATACATAGCGAAATTGCAAATCATACAGAACAAAGCTACAAGGATGTAGCCATGATAGATTCACGACCAACCTACAAATACACGAAGACCTAGAGATAGACCAGATAGAAGATGCCATCAGAAGAGTAACAACCAGATTCTGGAACGAACTCAGAGGGCAGTCAACCTAATAGGTACAGCGGCCATCATACACCACACTCACCGCACCCCACAGTCAGAGTGAATTCAACGTAAGGAAAACAAGAAGATAAACACCTCGAGCGACAGTTGCAGAGGAAAACACTCTAAGATCATATAAACAACATAGAAACTGGGGCATAGGCGCCGACTCCATGGGGCTTGGGGGCTCGAGCCCCCCAATGTTAATGATGTGGGGGCAGAGCCCCTCAAATAATTTTGCTTAAGAGGATTTAATGTATTATTTTGCTTCTCTTGTAAAGTTTACTCTGAATTGTGCAACATGAACTTAACTTTAAATACACATTTGAAACGTTCTACACCATCAAATTTGGGGGGCTGAGACCGCTAAACCATCAACTTTGGGGGGGGGGGGTTATGAACGGAGACAGCAAAACACATGACTTATTACTATATACTAAGTATACAATTATGAGTATTGTTAACATTTTTACTAAAAAGAGTTTCAAAATAACGAGGTGATATGACAATTATACCAGTTAGTGAATTCTGAACAATTTGAGGTCGTAAACACGACTTTCAGGCAATATTGATATGTACGATATTTAGTTATCCTCGAAATCTCTTCCTGTAGTCCAAAGAGTAAGGGGAAAATAATTCTAAAGTCTTTGAGTTTATTGGACACTGGCTTGCAGTAAAGTACGCAAGGAAAGCTTATGAAAAGTCTGTAGCGGGAACGGCTATGATCAAAGGCATTATTGCTAAAGCAGGGTGTGCTATGAGTTTATTTATTTTTGCAAACTTAAATTTAAAAAGTAAAATATTGTAGCAACAACAAAAAAGTAAAACTATTTGCTTGCGATTTGTGTTAGCATTTATGTAAGTAATTAAATAAAACTGTTAAATATTGTAAGTATTCGCTATTTTTATGGGTACGTCAACACTAAGGTTCTTTGCACCCGTTCTTTGCACCTACTTTTAAATGAAAATGTTAATTGTTATCTAAAAAACAAATGAGCAGACACACGTTTTTCATGTTACATTTCATTTGCATGAGGAATATAATAGCTGCTTAAATCTGCTATACGAAGACGTAATTTTTATTTTTAAAAAAGGTAGGGAGTGAGTCATTCATTCATTTATTTCAGTGATTATTGGGGGGGGGGCAATAATTTTGACAAGTCGGCGCCCCTGAACTGGGGGAAAAGAGAAATAGAAGTCAAGGAAACGGAACTTCAAAAATTAATCGTCAAGGAAATTCAACGTCAAAGTCAACAACGCTTGCTCAAAGACAGTGTGAAAGACGTGTGCTTCTAAGAAAGAACCTAACAAAATATTTGTTGAACCACTGTCATCATTAGATCTTGGATTTTAAGATTTTAACCTATTTAATTATTTTTTTTAGGTTTTTATGTATTTTTCAAGGTTTTAAAGGATATTTGTATCACACAGAGGTATTTTCTTGCTTTGGTACCGACAAAAAAAAAAAATCAATGAATAACGTGTTTGAAACAAACTTTCCGTCAATTTCTCTTCCTCCAAGTACATAATGTTTTTCAAAGCACTAAACCAATGGGCTTACAGGGGCTCCGCGAAATGTTCCAATATATTCAATCAATGATATAATTGTTTGAAATATGTGCTTATTTAGTACTTTTACACATAAAATATTCCTGAATTTGAATTAATTAATTAATTTGAATTTGTTTAATTTTTAATTTAAGGCAAGCAACTTACACACTAACTGAGCGCTGCAAGTGTTACATAGGACTACATTCTGACTTGGGGGCCGCGGAAAGATTTTGAAACACTAAGTTAGGGAAACGCTGATCTAAACAAAGCAAAATGTGTGGCGCCACTGTTACCTGCACGATCATTCTGTGCCTTGTGGCATGCATGCCTTGCAAAGTAACGTTTGAACATTCAAATCTGCATCACAGACTGTTTTTGTTGAAAGATTATGTTAAATACATAAGATGATCCTCACGGGAAAAAAAGCGAAGTTTGACTGTGAATAACATGAAAAAAATTGTTATGTATACAGGGTGGTCACTCTAGGACCATGATAAAATTCAACTATACTTCCTGGTTTTCAAGGCGATATTTTTTAAAAAAATCAATGGTACAGGCATATGTTCTCTATTTCAATTTTACGTATTACGGCCTCTCACCCCCTCCCCCCCACACACAAATATATATATATAACAATATAAAGGGACTGTGCGATTCCAATGTATTCAAAAATTCAAATTTTGTTTTTTAAAGGTTGTACGTAATCAGTATTTTTCATGAATTTTGAACCATATTACATTTTTTGGTACCTACTTCAGGCTTTTTTAGCCTAATTTAAGATTTAAGAACCTATTTTAGGATTTTTAGAACCTATTTTAGGATTTTTAGAGCCTATTTTAGGATTTTTAGAACCTATTTTAGGATTTTTAGAACCTATTTTAGGATTTTTAGAGCCTATTTTAGGATTTTTAGAACCTATTTTAGGATTTTTAGAACCTATTTTAGGATTTTTAGAGCCTATTTAAGGATTTTTAGAACCTATTCTAGGATTTTTAGAACCTATTTTAGGATTTTTAGAACCTATTTTAGGATTTTTAGAGCCTATTTTAGGATTTTTAGAACCTATTTTAGGATTTTTTAGAGCCTATTTTAGGATTTTTCGAACTTATTTTAGGATTTTTAGAGCGTATTTTAGGATTTTTAGAACCTATTTTAGGATTTTTAGAGCCTATTTTAGGATTTTTAGAGCCTATTTTAGGAACCTAAAAGCACACTTTTTAGAACCTAAATATCCGAGGTCTAATCATCATCTTCCAACATGGATTACAACGAGTCTGAAATATGTTTCTGTTGCACGTGTTCATAATTTATTAATAAATGAATAATAATTTATGAACACCTGTAAGAGAAACAAAAATGTTAGATACGTATAACATAATATGGTTTTCAATGGGCTACAAGCTAAAATAATCTTCGGCAGCCGTTCTGTATTGTTGGGGAGATTTAGTATGGCCCACAGACAGTTGACTATCAATGTATAATGGCTTCGTTATTAGCTATTCATTATTCTGAAATGATTCTGAATTAACTTTCCATCTTCTGTGAATTTGTCTACCCTCCTTTTCCGTCACTTCATTATTGTTTAAAATTGAATAAAGGGACGTTGCATTCCTTATTTTTCCATTAAAATAATTCGTAACCTTTCAGTCTGGATAAGATGGTTAGCTTCCCACTGCAATAAAAATTGAGTGGATGTTACCAATGTGCGAACAACTTCCATAAATGGGAAACTGGGTAAAGTGAACTTGCATTACTTATGTACAATTCTTCTACTGAAAGAGAATGAAAGTTTTATTTAAGAAAAAAATCTGTTGCTTTGTTGGTTACAAATGCTTCTGTTTTTACTCTCTAGGTGGCACTTGTGAACCGTCAGTAACGTATTTGATAACAGTGCCATCTTGCGGGGAAAGCTAACACTACTTTTACTCAGAACTCTGAAGGTTTCACATTTCCCCTCGCCTCAGTGGGCGTAAAGCTTTAAAATACAAATAGCAATTGATAAATAATTAATAAAAACCGATAGCGAGGTGTTATAGTATAGTGATTAAGAAAAGTTATCAACGGATCAGATATAACTGTAAGTTGTTAAGAACTTCTGGTAACATTTCTTACGCATAACATCTTGGCATAGATTATTATTATTATTATTCGCATTGCCCATTTTAAGGGATGGTCAGAACAATGCTCGACAACATTCAAATTCAGGGATGGCTGGTCTGAAAAGGGGCCATGCCCCCCCAACCCCCCAATTTAAGCTGGCCTCCCCGATGGAGCAGTGGCGGCGTCGCCGCCTTGTAATCAAGGGATCCCAGGTTCGATCCCCGGTGGAGGCACATAGTGGTTCGGATCCCACTGTAAACTGTAGGTCCAGTCCCGATTAGCCTTACTGTGCATAAAGTGGACTTAAAACACCAAATCAACCAACCAAAATTCAAGTGTGTATATGATGGGAACGTTACTTGATTGGACCACTTAGCAGCAATGCTGATATCAAAATACATTTTTATTTAAAAATCTTTAAGAGTTATCCAGTGTTTAAATTTGAGTTGGAAGTGACACCCTCTGGCTTGTGTAACATATGTGATAGAATTAGGCTCGAAAATCTTTGACGATTCTGTACAAAAATTTATGATTATCTTGTTCCACTTGCCAGACACGTCGGTTGTAAAATATTTGCTCCATGACATCATGAATCTAGTATTCCAGTTGTAGACTTGTCAATATCATATAGTTTAGTGAAATAAGGCCCCAAAAAGGTGTCTCCCCGGTGGCGTAGTGGTATCGTCGTTGTCTTGTAATCAAGATATCCGGTGGAGGAACATAGTGGTCCGGATCCCACTTTAAACTGTAGGTCCAATCTATCCTATCCTATTTGTGCATAAAATGGACTTAAACTATGACCTTAGAGCCGAAAAAGAACAGATTCTAGACTTCCAAATTTTTCAAAGATTGCTTATTTCTTTATTAACGACAGAAAAATAGTCAAGTAGTACCTTTTCCATCATTTTGGAAAAAAAATTACCAATCATGAGCGCTCACACATAGGGGGAAGAAGGGTCACTTTCCCCTCCTTGGACAAAGATAAATCATATTACCGTAATTTCATCTCACCCATAATTTTAACGTTCTCTTCTTACTGTCTCCAATTTACACCCTTAATTTAATTTCATTCCTTTTATATACAGGGTGATCCTGTAAGAACAGTTCAATAGTGTAATTCGTAACGGCTATGGCGCCTCGACCCGCAGCCAGTATAGTGCAGTCTCAACTTTGAGCGTAAGTATGGACATTTCAGTTACTGCTTTTAGACTAGGTAATGAGTTTTTCTACACATTATATGTTTTAATGAAGAAGGTTTTTTTCATTTCGAACTTGTCTTTTAATGTAGTTTTTGAAAGGGGCTTGTCCCCATATGTTTTGAAGAGTAGACAGCCTTAGTGTTGAAGTTCTGAGTGCCCACCTTTTTAATTTGATTGATGAAATATTAAAGGGGGTTGAGCAACCTCTTGATAGACATGTTTTTGATAAGGACTGCTAAAAAAAAGAAATTGTGCAAGAAATTGAGCAAGCAGAAAATTGGTAGTACTATATATATGGCGTTACACAGACTTTCATTTCTGAAATTTAAGTTTTGGCCCCCTCAGAAAAGTTAACGTTGGCGTTGACGAACGTTGGCCATATTGAATATAATACGTCATACGTTTTGGTAATATGTTTTGTCATTTTTCTCTTAATTTCAGAGTGAAACGAGGAAAATCTTAAAGGTCAAAGGTTTATGGCACTAACAGAGTCATCTGGCGGACTTGAGTAACATTAAAAAATTAATGAATTGGTATATTTCACTTCGCGTTTCTGACATTTTTGGATAATTGAGAAGATGAAGTTGGATGGTGATAAAATGAAATAGATAAAGGAACAAACACAAACAAAAGTCCCATAGAAGGTAATACTGGCCATGTGTCCAGACGCCAGAGCCTCGTTAGTCTGCAAAATGAAGTCCAGGGTATACTATGTGGAAGTGAGGTTGACGTTTGGGCGTCTTGGAAAAGAGTCACCCCCTTACACCCGAACATTAAGAGTCACTACTTTTATGGATTGAGATTTGTCTGTCTGACTGGCCACCAACATACGTACCAGTTCTCCAATGCCACTGGAAGACGCACCGCTCACACGTGACGTCATAGGGCAGCTGCAGCCTCAGCGTCTGGGTCCCAGACTTGTAAGGCTCCAGCGTGTATCGCCTGCTGCCGTCCTCCAGGGGAAGCAAGTGCCTCTCTAGGCAGGACTGCTCCACCGGTCCCACGGGGTGAGGGCAAAGGCGGAATTCAAACCAGCCCCCGTGGTTGGTTGTGAGCACGATCGTGACGTCCATGACGTGGCCTGCGGTGTAGTTCCTTGAAACCACGCCCAGACCAAAGTGGCCTCCGAATTCGTTGGGTCTCGGCCTTGGGAGGTGGAAGGCGTCGCCACATTCTCCACAATTGCCATGATTCTGGTCCCACTGGGTCTAAAAGACAAGAGTAGGCTTAGAGAAGTATGCCTATACCTAGGAATGCACCAACCCATAAACGCAACAGAAAGAGTAAAATTCAAGCATGGAATAGCCAGACGTGACTGTTGGAAGTTTATCATGAAATAGTCAAAGTTGACTAACCAAAAGTTAACTAAGTCTTTAGCATTCCTTGTTGCCTCAGCAAGATAGGTTTCCCATTTCTTCCTGTCTTGAGTAAGGTAGCCAAGACTGTTTCTTAAAACTGTGCATGACAATCCTCAAGTAGGACAGCACTGAAAGTTCCATTCGAAGGAGCCAATGTTGCAAGAAGCTTTATCAAGTTGGAGATACAATGTCAGAAGCGATTTTTCTGACGTCACAAGCTTATCATAATCTCTCCAAGCCATGTTAACAACAAAAAATCTAACCTGCCTAACCTACTAACATGTTTATTCCTGCTATTATAAACTAACGTGAGTAGGTTAGGTTTGGTACTTTTGGCATATATATCTCCAAATTGCTAAACCTGTTTCTCGTACCAATGTCTACTATTGAATATTGGTGACTAATTAATGAAAATTATCCACCAAAATAATTTGTAAAAGATTTCAATGAACTGCCATTATATAGTTAACCAACTTAATGACTATATGACAATGTATTTGAAAATATATTTAAGTTCTACACAATTAACTAACTAACTAACTCTCGAGCCTTCTTAAACCCGAAGGTTCATGGCTGCAGCAACACAGGCCTTCCATCTGTCCCTATCTTGAGCAAGATCTATATACTCTTTTCCATCCCTACCGATTTCGTTAAGGTCCATCTCAACGTTATCCCTCCATCTTCGTCTTGGCATTCCTACAGGTCTCTTGCCATCAGGTTTCCCAACAAGATCCTGTAAACTCTTCTTTCCTCTCCCTTTCGTGCCACATGGCCTGCCCACCTAAGTCTTCTTGA
Organism: Lepisma saccharinum; assembly: GCF_977018435.1. Taxonomy (NCBI): domain Eukaryota; kingdom Metazoa; phylum Arthropoda; class Insecta; order Zygentoma; family Lepismatidae; genus Lepisma; species Lepisma saccharinum. Next base: position 11,089,345 of record NC_139244.1, on the reverse strand, counting down.
TTTAATTATTCTAATAATATCTGTACATGAATACAAATTATGTAGTTCTAAATTATGTAACCTTCTCCACTCACCTGTCTCCTCATCCCTTTTAGGTCCAAAGATTTTCCTAAGGATCTTATTTTCAAATACTCTCAATTTATGTTCCTCTCTCAACGTAAGGGACCAAGTTTCACACCCATATAATACTACAAGAAAAATTACTGTTATGTATATTTTAACTTTTAGTTTCGTAGATATTAAACGAGAAGACAAAAGTTTATGAAGAGAAAAGTACGTAACATGCATTTCCTGAATTAAGCCTGCTTTTTATTTCCTCCTTAATATCATTTTCATTTGTTAATATTACTCCTAAGTATTTGAATTTGGAAACTGATTCAAACGAGTTGTTATCAATAATTAGATTCTGATTATTACCTAACACTTGGTTTCGGCCTGTAAGCATATATTTAGTTTTCTCTTTGTTAACTTCCAAACCTATCTCTTTAGCAGTTTTGAAAAATATTTTAGCATTATTCTTAATTGTATTCACATCATCCCCTAATAAGCCTACATCATCTGCACATGCTAACAACTGAGTCACACCATTTAATTTTAGTCCTTCTTTAGTTTCTTTTACCTTCCTAACAGCATATTCTAAGGCAAAATTAAAGAGCAATGGAGATAATGCATCTCCTTGTTTTAACCCATCATGAATTGTAAATTTGTCAGACACATTAATACCCACACGATTTTACTTTCTGTTTCACTGGTGCATATTTTTATCATCCTAACAAGCTTCTTAGGTATTCCAAACTCTACTAATATATTATATAATTTATCTCTTTTGACCGAATCATACGCTTTTTTGAAATCAATGAATAGCTGATGGACATTTTGATTATATTCCCACTTATTTTCAAGTGTCTGTCTGATGTGAAAAATTTGATCTGTAGTTGATGTGTTACGTTTAAATCCACATTGATAATCACCTATAATTTCATTAGCATATGGGTTTAGTCTTGTTAAAATATTGTTAGATAATATTTTATATGTTATTGAGAGTAGAGAAATTCCAAGGTAATTATTGCAGTTCATTTTATCACCTTTTCTAAACAAAGGAACAATTATGGATTCTTTCCACTGTTGAGGAATTTCTTCTTTATTCCATATTAAACAAATTAATTTATGAATTTTTATCCCAATACTAGCTAATAGTAATCAAAAAATAATAAATAACTTTATGTGACAGCAAGTTCCTTATAGGGGAGACCGAGGCTAGTTGACACACTTTTTTGTTTTTTGCCTACAGCTACCTAAGTATTTATCCAGAGTAAGAAAGTAAACTATTGCAAGAACTGCCATAGTGTCCTCTACTAAAGAGAAGAATCAGAGATATTTTTCGTCCAATACGTTCGGAGCTATGAGCACAAAAATGGAGGCATGTGAAGTGTGTCAATGTGCCCCATACACGGGGCTGATTGACACACTATGTGGGGTAGGTTGACACATTGAAAGGAAACATAAAAAAAACTGTTTTGTCTACCTCTTTTGTATTTGAAGCTCATACATTGTTCTGTTTTAAACGATACAATCAATATACAATTGTTTTTCAAACTATGGAATTGCTAATACTAGATTGAAGTATACATTAATTCTTGGTAATGAGATTAACACAAATTGGCCAATCATAATTTAGTGATTATACTAAAATGATGTACACTCCAATCTTCTACCTAAGCAGTGATCAGTCTTTTATCATTATGTTTCAGTCAGATAAATCATCCATGGAATCACAGTTGTTGCATACATAGAAATCTCCTCCTGGGGTGCATGCTGTATGAGCCCAATACTTGCAACGGGAACACTGAATCCATGACTCTTTTGGCCTACTATTAGAATAAAGATCTGTGCAAACCAAGCAGAAGACATCATCTTCATCAGAAGATATATCTAAACTATTTGACTGTTTATGCTTCTTTGCTGAGTTTCTCTTATCACTGAAGAGTCGCTTTGGTTTTGATGTTTTCTTCTTCTGTTCTTCTAATTTTGCCTTCACAGGTGTGTCTGTCAATATAGCAGAACAACGTTTTCTTACATTCCTGTTGTGGCATTCTTTTCTTGGTCCTGCCTTTGGTAATGGTCGTACATCTTCAGGGGATTTTGAATGATTTGCAGGACTAATAGTGAGTTTTTGAACACTGCTAACAGTTTGTGATGTTCCGGGTGTTGCCTGTATGTCCATATTTCCCGAATGCTGAACAGAGTCTCCTTCTGTGCTGGTAAGTTTGTCGACTTTTGTCTCTTTAACACTTTCAGATTGAACATTAGGTCTGTCCGTGACATATCCTGGCATGAAATCCTCATCTTGAATGGCATTATTCCCGTTGCTACAAATCCTGATTGGATATTGATTTGAGTTGCTGCTAAAGGTAACGCTGTTTGAACTAGAGCAGGAACATCGTATATGGTAACTGTACGTCCTGGGTTGTTTGCCATCCAAGCGTCTGTGGCTGAGTTAATAAACTTTTTCAAAGGACCAAATACGGATCTGTCTAGGGGCTGAAGTTTATGAGAACAATGTGGAGGAAATGATAATAATGTTACTCCATTTTCTTTGCAGTAGTTTAGGGCGTCTATTGAAAGGTGGGAATCATGATTATCAAGAAGTAGCAGAATAGGAGTTTCTTTGGTACACTTTACTTCTTTGACAAAGTGTTTCATAAAATCCATAAAGTTAACTTCGTTCATCCATCTTGATGGGTTGGCTCCTCCAACACTACCAATTGGACCCTTACTTACAAAATGATTCTTGAAATGAACCCTCGGGAAAACAAAATAGGGTGGTATTTTATTTCCGATAGCAGAAACAGCCATTGCCAAGGTAACCAACTGTCCCCTCTCAGCTGATGTAATTTTCCCTATTTGCTTCAAGCCTTTTCTAGCAACTACTTTGTCAGGTTTTTGAACGGTCGAAATACCAGTTTCATCCATATTCCGGACTTCACTTGGCCGTAACTTCAAACGATCATAAACTGTCCTCAGATTTCTGAAAAATTCATCAACATTTACTCTGTTAAAGCCAGATGCTCTTGCTAAACTCGTTGATTCTGGTGTCCTGATCGAAAGCTCTTTGTGACGTTTCAAAAAATTCGAAAACCAATCTGCTCCGGCCAGTTCAGTTTCACTCCAATTTAAAGGCATTCTAATATCCAATGCTTTAGCATACTGAAAGGCAACTTTCCGAACTTCTTTAGGGGTCAGTCCAAAATAAATGTCCGAAGCTTTCTTTAAATAGTTTACAAGTTCTTCCTCCTGTTGCTCTGAAAACACCATTCTACTCTTCACATAACCCACTCTTAAAGTTATATTATCGTTTGCACCTGTACTTACATCATTTTTGTCCTTCAGCGTCTTCACGTATCTAGCCAATGTTTTAAATGGTATCCCGAAGTCTTTGGCTGCCCCCCCCCCCCATAGATCTGCCATCGATCTGAACAGCTCTTGCTGCACGCAGCATAACATCTGCTGAAGTTTTTGCTCGTTCAGTCTTCCTACGATAATTGCGTACCATTTTCTGGAAGGAAAGAGAAGCAGATATGTAACACATGTACTTGATCAAATGAGAGTTTATTGTCATGAAAATACGAAATTACAAAGATAGAAATTTAAAAATCCTAATTTCAAAAATGATCATTCAGACAATGACAAATTCAGAATTTATTCTGAAACCGAAATTTAAACTGGAAAATATTATTGTAAAATTTAGTTTTCTCTTTATTATATTTCACAATATCAAATTGTGGAATACTTGGCAAAAAGTGATCTACATGTAGCCAATACATCCAGCACTAGCAATAAAACATATATTTATTGCGGAAAAGTATTACCAACGAATATCTATGGATCATTATTTTGCACATGGGGCAAGTTGACACAGTGTGTCAACCAGCCCCGAGCGCTTTGTGTCAACTTACCCCATTGCGCCATTTTGAACAAAGAACTTTCCTTCACAACAACCATTACTAAGAAAGATTCTCTATTCATACATTTTATCAACGAAATATGGTTTCTTGAAAGCCAATACCCGGCATCTTCATAACTTCAAATAAACTATACAGAAAAACATAAAATCTGATGATGTCAAAATTTACTTACCCACTCGAAAAACAGTCTTTTTCTTCTCACAAGCTCTGAATGGTTGCGATCCGCTCCAAACTACACCAGCAACTGCGTTTCCGTCGTGCGCTTCCACGACAAAGCCATCAGGACTACCAACTGCAGAATATGGATTTTATCGGCAGCGTGTCAACTTACCCGTGTGTCAACTAGCCCCGGTCTCCCCTACCTGTATTATACATTTCGGTGAAGTAGTCTGCTCTTTCATTACAGGTAGCCGTAGACACGGCTGTAAATTTTACACTAATCTAATAATGTAGAATAAATTAAGATTCTGCTATTATCTGAAATGCACCTTCACGGGGAGTCGAACCCGGAGAACTTTGATTAAGAAACGATAGAATTATCCCCTAAAGCCTGTTGTAATCTACTCGATGTAATATAAACTGTTATAGGTGAGTGCGAGTTCCATGTGACGAGGATGCGCACAGCCGCCATGTTTGTGGCCAATGGTATTTTCCGTTTGCAAGGAAATGTCGACCACGTAGCGTTCGTTACATCTGCACGTTTGTTTTAAATCAGGAATGTATGTGTTAGTATTTCCCGCCCGCCCGCTTGAACTGGCCTCAATCATGGCTTCTCGAAGCCACAATGCAACAGTTTGTGACGTAGGTGAAACACACCTATTCACATCAGTGTTCGGAAAGTTACCTTTTAAAAGCAACCAAGTTAAATTATTTAAATTTCTAGCTTATTCTTGAGCTAAATTGTCCGGAACGCATAACTGATAGTATAAGGAAATGTCCTGAAGCTTTTAAAGACTAAAGAGTTCGATTATGGGAGATTCCAGACCGAAACGACAAAATGACAGGCGAAAGGTGACAAACGACAGCAGGAGTTCACATCGAAGAGACAAACGACAAGCGACATGGGCCATTTTAGGTCATGGGTTTGCCTTGTTTCACTTCACTTCTGCAACCTTGTGTTCTGACGTCAGACGAGGAATGCCTACGAGGTTAGCTTAGGTTCCATTAGCATAAATACAATGAAAAATTATTACGTAGGCATTTATCCTAAAATTAAAAAGGTTTGTCCCGTGACGTCAGAACACAAGGTTGCTCAAGTGTTGTGCGATAAGTGAGACCCTTTAGGTCATATGCAAGAATTCCCCGCGCGTGTGGGAATGACAGACTGAGACGACACGATGCACAGTATTCAGAAAACGGACCAGTTCGAGCGACCGTGTAGCTTGTGTTGTCGCTTCTGTTTGGAAGGTTGCATTTACTTCTGATGGTTGGTTTCCAAACGACACGTGTCTCTTATCGCCAGTCGCTTCGGTCTGAAATCTCCCTCAGAAGAGTAATGTACCCAACACATAGAATCTTTTATAAATACAGGGTGGTGCAAAATTAGGTTGACAGTTTTTCCATTGTATTTTACATTGAACGGTCCCCACGATCCCAAGACATTACACCCTTGGATGGGATGCGGTGAAAGAAAAGGTATTCCAAAGAATACTAAATCTACTTGGCATGTGTCAACTGTGCACTGTCAACTTACTTTTGCACCACCCTGTATAAACAGGTGTGTCATGGTTGTTCAACCTCATTGTCCTGATAAGAAGAAACCAGAACGCGATATATAATAAGAAAGAGACAGATGTAATGCAATGTCCTCCCTTACAACCCTCTCCAAAACAAGAAGGGCACCGGGAGGAAGGGTGGGGGGCAATAGCTTGTTTGCCTCGTGATGACGAAACGACGGTAACAGGTGAATTTAACCACTGAAACGAAATCCAAATCTATGCGTTAGTGTTGCAATATGCAGATAGGAAAGAATGAGAGAAACTGAAATCGTGTAAGATATTTTCTCCTTTAAAAGGTATAAACCGATTTATAGTTTATAACTTCAGATAAATTCAATATACCTAGGTACTGACGGTAGCTACTTATTATACATATCATTATATAAAGACTATTGCCCGGTGTTTAAAACGAGCTATAAGATTTTTTTGTTTCAATATGTTACAAATGTTACAATATAAACACAAAATGTAATACAAATAATACACCCTACGGCCTACAGTGTAATTTGATAAAGGTTAGCAACATCCAGTGATGTGCGTCTACGCGTAAACAACGATAGTCTACATTCTACACGTAGACTATTTTATACACGTAGATTAGGTAATCTATGTAAACAACATGGCGAAAGGTGATAACTTAGCAAAGGGCGCCGTGGAATTAAAACAAAATTTACTGCGTATCAGTTGCTGATGTGTGAGGAGAACTTTTCATACTCTTTCTTCCAAATTCGAACAATTTCTCACCTAGGAAAAACCTAATATAGTAAATATTCTAGTGTTTTATGGGGAAAAGACCACTCTTGCCTCATGACTGCCATCTGTTGTTGTTTTTGCATACTATTTATCTTCTTCCATAGTTGATGATAGAAGAGAAGAGAAATTTTGTTGTAAATAGGATTCTTTTCATTCCGTTAGAAACCAATATGGTTGGTTTTCTTTCATGAAAGCCTTGTAAAATAATTTAATGCACTTTAGATTGTCTACGTAGTCTATGTAAACTACAACCCAATGTAATCTACGTGTAGACAACGCATGTAGACGTAAACTTATAGTCTACGGCACATCACTGGCAACATCACTCTATGAGTTTCTTGAGCCGCGGTCTATGGCTGTATAACTTCGTTCCCCTCCAGCTATTGAGGACGCTAGTGGCTACTGAATCTTCTTATCCACAGGCTATGGTAAACATTCATACATAGAGATTGTTCTTGTTCCGGTGTTTAATATCTGCATATTGCAACACTATCGTTCCGTCCTTAACGTGGCTTGACATTCAAGCGATACATTCACTTTAACGCTAACACGTCATTGCGCACAAAACGTGAAGCTTAACCATGGTGACGGGCCCGGGCTGAAGAGCACTTACCCCAAATCCGCCACAGTTGAGCTCGTCGAGGTTCCAGTTGATGGGCGTGTTGAAGCCGAACTTCCACATGGAGGACCTGCCCGGAGGGTCAGCGAGGTAGCCATGGCCCGCCGCTAGATGGATCCACGTGACGAGGAGAAGGGCTTGGAAGATGCCCTCTTTATCGTCCGCATCGCACATCTGCCTGCAAAAAAA